>NW_020707055.1:0-5386 GCF_002925995.2 Terrapene triunguis
AAATTATTCTAACTAGAGAAAGTTCTTTTCAACTTTCCTTTACGGTAATTGTTGACTATCGGTCTCGTGCCACTATTTAGCCTAAGGCCTGGTCTACACTACGAGTTTAGGTCGACTTTAGCCGCGTTAAATCGACTTAAGCCTGGACACGTTTACACTACGAAGCCCTTTCTATCGACTTAAAGGGCCTTTTAAACCGGTTTCCTAACACCACCTCGACAAGGGGATTAGCGATAAAATCGACCTTAGGGGGTCGGAATTGGGTTAGTGTGGACGGAATTCGACATTACTGGCCTCCGGGAGCTATCCCACAGTGCTTCATTGTGACCGCTCTGGACAGCACTCTCATCTCAGATGCACTGGCCAGGTAGACAGGAAAAGCCCCGCGAACGTTTGAATTTCATTTCCTGTTTGCTCAGCGTGGAGAGCACAGGTGACCATGCAGAGCTCATCAGCACAGGTAACCATGATGGAGTCCCAGTCCCAGTCCCAGGATCGCAGAAGAGCTCCAGCCTGGACCGAACGGGAGGTACAGGATCTGATCGCCATCTGGGGAGATGAAGCAGTGCTCGCCGAACTCCGAAACAGTAAAAGAAACGGCAAAACATTAGAAAAGATCTCCAAGGCCATGAAGGACAGAGGCCATAACAGGGACGCGCGGCAGTGCCGCGTGAAAATTAAGGAGCTAAGGCAAGCCTACCACAAAGTCAGAGACGCAAACGGAAGGTCCGGGGCAGAGCCGCAAACATGCCGCTACTACGCGGAGCTGCATGCCATTCTAGGGCGTGCAGCCACCACTAGCCCAAGCGTGTTCTATGAGTCCCTCTCTGCAAACGGGGAAGCGGGTTCGGCGGACGAGGAAGATGAGGATGGAGAGAACATAGATAGCTCACAGCAGCAAGGAAGCGGAGAAACCAGTTACCCCAACAGCCAGGATATGTTTGTCACCCTGGACCTGGAAACAGTAACCCCCGAACTGACCCAAGACCCTGAGGGCACACAGGGGACCTCTGGTGAGTGTACCTTTGCAAAAATTACACATGGTTTAAAAACAAGCGTGTTTAATGATTAATGATTAATTTGCCCTGGCAATCGCGGCCAGTACAGCTACTGGAAAAGTCTGTTAACGTGTATGGGGATGGAGCGGAAATCCTCCAGGGACATCTCCAGAAAGCTCTCCTTCATGTAATCCCAAAGCCTTTGCAAAAGGTTTCTGGGGAGGGCTGCCTTATCCCGTCCGCCATGGTAGGACACTTTACCACGCCAGGCCAGTAGCACGTAGTCTGGAATCATTGCATAACAAAGCATGGCAGCGTATGGTCCCGGTGTTTGCTGGCATGCAGACAACATCCATTCCTTATCACTCTTTGTTATCCTCAGGAGAGTGATATCATTCACGGTCACCTGGTTAAAATGGGGCAATTTTATTAAGGGGACATTCAGAGGTGCCCCTTCCTGGTCTGCTGAACAGAAATATTCCCCGCTGTTAACCACGCGGTGGGGGGGAGGGGTGAAGTGACCATCCCAGAGAATTGGGTGTGAGGGGGAGGGGAGTTAGTTGGGTTTGTGCTGCATGTTAAACCTGAAATCGCAGCCCCTCCTTTTACATTGCAAACCCATTTTAAATGGCACGGGTGCTTGGTATGGGAAATGAGGGCAGAACTGTTTGAAACCATCCCCACATGTTAAGAAGGTTAAAAAAGCCCAAAGACTATATGTCTTACCATGGCTGCCTGCAAGCTGAAATCTGTGTCCTGGCACTGCGTGAGTGATCTCTCACACCAAACCAGGAGACTCTCAATATAAGAGGAAAAATGCGACCTTGTAACGAAAGCACATGTGCTGTGTGATGTTGTGAACAGCAAAATCTAACGTGAAAGAGTCTACCCATTGTTCTCTAAAATGTATCTTTTTTAACAACCTCTCCCTTCTCCACCAGCTGCAAATCTTACTCCTTCGCAGAGGCTAGTGAATATTCGAAGAAGGAAGCGAAGGACGCGTGACGAAATGTTTACTGAACTTCAGACCGCCTCCCACGCTGACAGAGCACAGCTGAATGCGTGGAGGCAGTCAATGACTGATTTTAAAAAAGCCCAATATGAGCGAGAGGAGAGGTGGCGTGCTGAATCGCGGGCTGAAGAGGAGAAGTTGCGTGCTGAAACGCGGGCTGAAGAGGAGAGGTGGCGTCAACTTGTAATCAGAAAGCAAGAGTCGATGCTCCGGCTGCTGGAGCATCAAAGTGATATGCTCCTGCGTATGGTTGAGCTGCAGGAAAGGCAGCAGGAGCAGAGACCGCCGCTACAGCCCCTCTGTAACCAGCAGCCCTCCTCCCCAAGTCCCATTGCCTCCTCACCCAGACGCCCAAGAACACGGTGGGGGGGGCCTTCGGCCACCCACTCACTCCACCCTAGATGATTTCCATAGCAATAAGTTTTAAAGTTTTAAATTGGAGTGTGTCCTTTTCCTTCCCTCCTCCCCCACCCATCCCGGGCTACCTTTCCAATTATCCCCCTAGTTGTGTGCTGAATTAATAAAGAATGCATGAATGTGAAGCAACAATGACTTTATTGCCTCTGCAAGTGGTGCTCGAAGGGGGGAGGGTAGTAGGGGAGGGTGGGGTGGTTGGTTTGCAGGGAAGTAGAGTTAACAGGGTGGTGGGGGAGGGGCAGAGGGTTCATCAAGGAGCAACAAACAGAAGTTTCACTCCGTAGCCTGGCCAGTCACAAAACTGGTTTTCAACGCTTCTCTGATGCGCACCGCGCCCTGCTGTGCTCCTCTAACCGCCCTGGTGTCTGGCTGCGCGTAATCAGCGGCCAGGCGATTTGCCTCAACCTCCCACCCCGCCATAAATGTCTCCCCCTTACTTTCACATATATTGTGGAGCGCACAGCAAGTAGCAATAACAATGGGGAGATTCTTTTCGCTAAGGTCTGAGCGAGTCAGTAAGCTGCGCCAGCGCGCTTTTAAACGGCCAAATGCACATTCCACCACCATTCGGCACTTGCTCAGCCTGTAGTTGAACAGGTCCTGACTGCTGTCCAGGCTGCCTGTGTATGGCTTCATGAGCCATGGCATTAAGGGGTAGGCTGGGTCCCCAAGGATCACGATAGGCATTTCAACATCCCCAATGGTTATTTTCTGGTCTGGGAAGAAAGTCCCTTCCTCCAGCTTTCGAAACAGAAGAGACTGCCTGAAGATGCGAGCATCATGTACTCTTCCCGGCCAGCCCACGTTGATGTCGGTGAAACGTCCCTTGTGATCCACCAGGGCTTGCAGCAGCATTGAAAAGTACCCCTTGCGGTTTATGTAGTCGGCGGCTTGGTGCGCCGGTGCCAAGATAGGGATATGGGTTCCGTCTATGGCCCCACCACAGTTTGGGAATCCCATTGCAGCAAAGCCATCCACTATGGTCTGCACGTTTCCCAGAGTCACTACCCTTGATATCACCAGGTCTCTCATTGCCCTGGCAACTTGGATCACAGCAGCCCCCACAGTAGATTTGCCCACTCCAAATTGATTCCCAACTGACCGGTAGCTGTCTGGCGTTGCAAGCTTCCACAGGGCTATCGCCACTCGCTTCTCCACTGTGAGGGCTGCTCTCATCCTGGTATTCTGGCGCTTCAGGGCAGGGGAAAGCAAGTCACAAAGTTCCATGAAAGTGCCCTTACGCATGCGAAAGTTTCGCAGCCACTGGGCATCGTCCCAGACCTGCAACACGATGCGGTCCCACCACTCTGTGCTTGTTTCCCGGGCCCAGAATCGGCGGTCCACGGCATGAACCTGCCCCAGTAACACCAGGATTTCCACATTGCTGGGGCCTGTGCCTTGTGAGAGGTCCATGTCAATTTCCTCATCACTATCGTCGCCGCGCTGCAATCGCCTCCTCCTCAGCTGGTCCTGGTTTGGCTTTGGCATGTCCAGGAGGCTCTGCATGTTTTCCAGGACAATGCGCGTGGTGTTCATAGTGCTCAGAATTGCCGCGGTGATCTGAGCGGGCTCCATGATCCCAGTGCTGGCTATGGCGTCTGGTCTGAAAAAAGGCGCGAAAGTAGTATCTGACGGACCAGGGGAAGAAGGGAGGGAGGGAGAGAGGGAGGGAGGGAGGGGCGAGTGACGACATGGCATACAGGTACAGGGAATTAAAATCAAGAAAGGTGGCTTTGCATCAGGGAGAAACACAAACAACTGTCACACAGAATGCCCCCCCCCCCCAAAGATTGAACTCAAAAGCCTGGGTTTAGCAGGAGGAAGGGGGGGAAGCAAATGAATACAGAATAAATCTATTTTTTACATCTTAAGACGACGGTGCAGCATGACTGATAGCCCTTGGCATTTTCTGGGTGCTTGGCAGCAAATACTGGGCGCTTGGCAGTTAGCCTTCAGGTCTACTGCACAATCTGATACCCACTGCAGTATGACAACGATGGATACCAGTCGTAATATACTATCTACTGCCCAAAAGGCAAGGGGTTGCTGCTGTGTAGCAATGTTGCCCCATCCTGCGCATACTACGTCTGATAACCATCATCATCAAGGCAAGGGGGCTGGTGCAATGCAGCCCCACGGCTGCCAGCCCCATGTCTGCCAGCACCCAGATAGCCCTCGGCCTCTTCTGGGTGCTTAGCAGACAATATTGGGCACTTGGCAGAAAATAGCATACTACGACTGATAACCATCATTGTCTGCCCGGGTGCCCATGATCGACAGCCACTGCAGTACGATGACGACGGTTACCAGTCGTAATATACCATCTTCTACCAAAAGGCAAGGGGCTGGTGCAATGCAGCCCTACGGCTGCCAGCCCCACAGCTGCCAGCACCCAGATCGCCAATGAAGGCTACCAGTCATGCTGCACCGTCTACCGCCAAAAGGCAGTAAGCTGCTGCTGCTGTTTAGCAATGCAGTCCCACGTTTGCCGGCACCCGGAAGACATATGGTGACGGTGAGCTGAGCTGAGCGGGCTCAATGCTTGGCGTGGTATGTTGTCTGCACAGGTAACCCAGGTAAAAAGGCGCGAATCTATTGTCTGCCGTTGCTGTGACGGCGGGGGAGGGGCCTGACGCAATGTACCCAGAACCCCTCGCGGCACTGCTTTGCATCATCCGGGCATTGCGATCTCAACCCATAATTCCAATGGGCGCCGGAGGCTCCGGGAACTGTGGGATAGGTACCATAGTGCAATGCGCCGGAAGTCGACGCTAGCCTCGGTACTGTGGACGCGGTCCGCCGACTTCATGCACTTAGAGCATTTTAGGTGGGGACACACACAATCGGCTGCATACAACCGGTTTCTATAAAACCGGCTTCTATAAATCCGACCTAATTCTGTAGTGTAGACATAGCCTTAGATGGAGTTTACCACCAGCTTTGGGCTGCATTCCCAAGC
>NW_020707056.1:0-3563 GCF_002925995.2 Terrapene triunguis
CCGCCGCCCGTGGCGGCACCCCCCTGCCTACCGGTCGGGCGGGGGGGCGCTGACGCCGCGGCGGTGCAGCCAGTGCATGAGGCCGGTCTCTTGACCGACGAAGAATCCAGCTGTGGGCTCGAGGCGTTTCCCGTCTCTAGGCAGGATAATGGAAATGGGGGGGAGATAGTGGACTGGGAGGCTCTCCCCTACTCGGTTTTGCACGAGCTTCTGGGGATCATGGAAGGTGTGTCAAACAGTTACTCCTTGCTCCCCCAAGATTGGAAAGACATGTGTCGCATGGTGCTGTCCCCCGAGCAATACGTTGTGTGGGATAGCAAGTACCAGCGAGAGGCGCTTGCGGCAGCAGCACAAGGTGGGAGGGCTTATCTTGCTGAGCAGTTGTATGGCACAGGGCAGTTCTTGAGCATCCCCCAGCAGGTGGAGGGCACGCCCCGGGCAGCTTATCCCTGGTGGTCTAGTGGTTAGGATTCAGCGCTCTCACCGCCGCGGCCCGAGTCCGTGGGCGGATGATGGAGGGGGCTACATCTCCATCTGTGGGGCCGTGATTTATTAATGCTTTAACTGCCACCATCCATATTGATGATTAGGCGTACGGCCCTCCCCCTCCGTTGGCTCACTGATGAGCCTGTATGGGTTGCACAGTGGCCGCTTCCTCTGGACAAGCTGGAGGCCCTCCAGCACTTGGTTAATGACCAGCTACGGGCAGGGCATGTGGAGGAGTCCACTAGCCCCTTTAATACCCCCGTGTTTGTAAGCACAAAAGACTGGGAAAGTTAATTGTGTCCCTTTTCAAGTAAGAATCCTTAAGCTGTGGATAGCTTTGGATCTGGAAGCAAGTCAGAAAGCATTTGTATTAATGCAATTTTCTAACTAATAAGGTAGAAGCCACTGAAACCTGGGCTGCCTATGAAACAAATACAAGGAAACATTTTAAGCAATGACTGACTGCCCAGAAGGGGTAGACTTCTGTTCTTTTGTTTTTCAGATCATCAGAGAAAACGGATGCCAGCTGAACAGCATTCAATGTACCATGCATTCACTGGCACAATAGGAATTATTTTTGTGTTTTATGGCAAAAATTGTTGTTAAGAATTGCATACCAACAGTCTTTGGAAACAAGGACATGGAAAGTTAACCCACTCCCCATATTGCCCATGGGATCCTTCTGGCTACCTCAGATTTCTAGCCAGGGGGCTGGGGAGGGAGGAAAGCAATTAGACACCTGAGGTTGTACCAAGTGCACTCCTTAAAAGTGGGTGTGCTCCCGGTTTGTTGCTCCAAAGCTCTGTAATAAAGTTATTTTACTGGAAGAGTGAAGGTTTCCTTTGTAGGTTAAGAGAAGCCAAGAAGAGAAGAGGAAAAAGCACAGAATGAGTTAACTGAGAGGACGATACAGCTTGCAGGCTCATCCAAGGTCACAGCCAAAATTTGGCTGACCCCCAAGACAAGGCGGGGGCTTAAATGTGCCCAAGCAACTAAGATCTGCAAAATACAGACAATGCATTAATGAAATGTGTTAGGTTTTTTCTCACAGGAAGAGAAGTGCTACTCAAAGATCCTAGCACCCCTGCCATTAATTAAAACAAGGAGACTGAGTCTATGTAAAGTCCATCAACGAAAGACTGCTTTGGCTCCATGCTGGAAAGGCCCTTTCCAAGTCCTGTTAACCACCAACACCGCTGTGAAGTGCCAAGGACTGACTGCCTGGACCCATGCTTCTCACTGCAAAAAGACCCCTCCACCTCGGGAGGACTTTCTGACTGATGATAAGCCTATTTCTCCTTCTAGTTTTGCTGTGCCGTCTGGACAGCAGGAAAAAGGAAAAAAAGACAAGGTGAAGTGCTAGTAACCTCTCCCTTGTCCACTGACAGACCTACTGTTGCTTTGAATTTTTCTAGAAGACAAAAAACCACTACAGGGTGATGTGCTAGTAACCTCTCCCCTGTATGATGCTGAACCATGACTGTTTCAGGAAAAGAGAAGAAGGAACACTTGCTTCATTGAAACCACAAAGTCCAGGGATTCCTGACTATAAAAGACATTAAGAACTGACCCTGGTGAAGAAACAAAGAATTATACCCTGGCAGGAAGAAACTTGTGGAACCCATGCTTGGGAACGTGGTATTGATTGGATTTTGGGGTTTATTCTACAGGCTGCGTCCCGTGTTTTGGATAAGTCCCTCAGCATGTATTGCCCTCCCTCATTGGATTTTAAATGACAAGTACCAAAGGCACCTTGTTGCCATTGCCCCTGCCATTTCCTCCATTACACTATTACCCCTGTAATACATCCAAATACAGACAATGACCCAGAAGTTGCTGACAGAGATGGTATTGAATATCACTGAGGCTGGGAAGGCATTGCAGTGGGATCTAGCATGTTCAGGCTTGGCCCACTGCCCTTACAGACACATCAGGAGTACCATCTGATCTGTGGCCATGGAGACATACTTAGAGACTTTCTGGGTGGAAGTGCAGACGTTCTCAGTGCTCCTTCCAAGCATATGGACCGGTTGAGAGGGTGTGGGCTCCCACATACCAAATCCTGCCGGGCCCATGGGGAGGATGCATGTGGGATTGGGTAATTCACCAAGACATCTGGGAAATTAGACTACCTGGTATGCCCAGTTAATTTTAGTCAGTGCTCCTGGGATTACACCTGACAGGACACTTACTTTTTCAAGCAAATGATAGCTGTGTGTATGTTAATGACACCACATTACAAGACATTTGGGTCCACCTGGCAGAAGTATTAAATCAATCTGATTTCTGCCTGGCCGTTGCCCCAGAAATGCAAGGTCTGTTAAGTACTTGCCTTGTTCCTGTCTGCAAATCACCCAGCAATATTTGGGGTGTGAGACAGTAAAAGAAATGTGCTGTTTTAAGCTTACTAATAATAGTAATCGCATGTAATAGCAAATTGATATGCTGAAATGTTATGCTTAAGCCATTTGCTAGGATGTTTTTCCTTCTTGGTGGAATTATATCTAGTTATAGCCACCCTTAGAGTGGATAAAGACCCTTTTATAGTATGGGGTCTTAGTTTTGATTTTTGGCGTTTTGCTTTGCTGCTTTGTTTAATGCTTACCCAATCTAGTGGCGTTGTGTATGCTACCCTGCAAAGGTGCTTTGTCTAAACACAGCATATAAAATAAAATAGGGGGGGATGTAGGAATGTGTTGCTCCCTAATCACAAGCCTTGAAGAACGGCAAACTGTTCCCTCGGAATTGAGGCGGGAGTGACCTTGTTCTAGCGCCTATGTTTGGAAAACATATTGGCTAGCCTGATAGTACCTTTGCAGCTGGCTGTTCACGCGCTCTATAGATGAGTTTGCTATCTTGTATAATTGCACACTGCGTGTATCCTGCCTGCCTTCTGAATGGGCAAAGATGTAACCACTAAGAAGAGTTGTAAACAAAGTAAGGAGAGAAATAAAAACCCCAGGAAAAGTTTTCCTGGGAGGCTTTTGGCTTGAGGCTTTTTGCAGGAGGCTTGTAAAGCCCTCTGGCTACCAACAAACCTGGCGTTCTGTTTCCTTTCCTGCGTCGTCACCACTGCA
>NW_020707057.1:0-1567 GCF_002925995.2 Terrapene triunguis
GGATACCGGCTCCTGGTCGTCCGAGAGAGACGTTCGTGAGCTCACAGGTGAGCGGCTGCATTCGATAAAATGGGCTCTGCTTTGTCTGCAGAGGAGGAGACGGTGCATGATTTTTTATTACGCATCGCTGAAAAAAAGGGAGAGAAGCTTCCCTCTAACGCGTTGTCCCGTTTGCTGAAATGGGGACAAAGACGCGGGTTTTTTGTTACACCGAATACTGTCTTTGATAAGGCAGTCTGGGAGAGTCTAGGCTCTGACCTCTGGGAGTCGGTCTCTCACGGCGACAAGAAGGCCGTGTCATTGAGCCAAATATGGTGCAAATCTAAAAAACTGATAGAGACGCTTGTGGCAGAAGCCGAGGTCCAGTCGGCCATTAATGACCTCTTTCGGCCAAAAGAGGAGCCGCCTTGTGTGTTGTCGGTGGGAGCCCGTGAGTTCTTTGGGGGTGAGGACACTATCATACCACTCATCCCCAGTGCATCCGAAGTTGATCCTAGTACCGTCCCGTTACCGGATGACCCCGCGGATAGAATAGAGGTCTCGAGCCCAGAAGGGGATAAGTTACAAGAATTTCGGGCGGAAATGTACAAACAGGGCCTTCAGCTACAGGACATGCTGAATCAGTTGTCCCATTTGGCCGGTGAGAGCCATCCCCCGCAGTCCCACACATTGCGAGCCCTGAACCAGCCCGGCTTTCCTGTCACCAATAATGTTTGTACCCCAGAGTTCCGGGTGGAGTTCCCGGGGCAGGGTGAGCAGTTGCGGAATAGGTTGGAAAAAATGGCGGAACCGGGCTTATCTAGCTTTGAAAGGACATATAGGAAAAAAACACCGGATAAGATCCCTCCGGCGGATGATGTAGCTACCCCCTGTCCTCGTTGTGGTTTATGGGGCTGCGTGATTGGGTGCACCGGACGGGATAACGTGTCCACGCACCGGCCACTGGATGTCACCAACCCGTTTGCCCCGAAGCTTCCGGCATACTCATCCGATGTTTCCACCAATGCGGGTCCCCGGTGGGTTCCAGCGAAGTGGGTCCGGCCATGGTTCAAGACATGAATTGCTGAGGAGCCTGACGCCGCCACGCAGGAGCCGGACAACGACCCCGCGACACCGGACCTGCTATTTGTTCGGACTCCTTATTATAGGAGCAGGGGTCTTTGTATGTCCAAACTCTGTACCTTTTGTTAACCCACGACAAAATGTTTGGGTCACCTGGGCGAACCAGACTGGCCAAGAAGCCCTTTTTGCTTGTCCATGGCCACCCCATCGGATCCCTTTAGAACATGTCTTATTGGCTATCCTTATTAACACCCCGATGGTTTTCGTGGGTATTTACGTAATATTACATTTCTTAATAGTTCCTTATTTAAGAAAAAGGGGGGAGGTGTGGGGATGTATCATCCTTACGCCAACCTAATGGAAAGTTCCATGAGAAGGTAAGGGTCACGATGGGACACTTGCCTGGCAATGGCTCATGGCCTTGTAAGACAAAGGCGCCCCCTGGTGGTCTAGGGATGATATAAGATGAGGTAAACAAGGTAATAAATCATGGCCTTATGTAAGG
>NW_020707058.1:0-2139 GCF_002925995.2 Terrapene triunguis
GTGTGCTTGTCTTTAGCACTCAGATGCCCAACTCCCAATGGGGTCTAAACCCAGATAAATCCGTTTTACCCTGCATAAAGCTTATGCAGGGCAAACTCATAAATTGTTTGCCCTCTATAACACAGATAGAGAGATATGCACAGTTGTTTGCTCCCCCAGGTATTAATACATACTCTGAGTAAATTACTAAATAAAAAGTGATTTTATTAAATACAGACAGTAGGATTTAAGTGGTTCAAAGTAGTAACAGACAGAACAAAGTAAGTCACAAGCCAAATAAAATAAAATGCGCAAATCTATGTCTAATCAAACTAAATACAGATAATCTCACCCTCAGAGATGCTTCAGTAAGTTTTTTTTAGACTGGACACCTTCCAGGCCTGGGCACAATTCTTTCCCCTGGTACAGCTTTTGTTCCAGCTTAGGTGTTATCTAGGGGCTTCTCCATGATGGCTCCTCTCCCTCTCTGTTCTCTTCCACCCCTTTATATATCTTTTGCATAAGGCGGGAACTCTTTGTCCCTCTGGGTTTTCACCCCCCCCCTCACTGGAAAAGCACCAGGTTAAAGATGGATTCCAGTTCAGGTGACATGATCACATGTCACTGCAAGACTTCATTACTCACTTGCCAGCACACACATATACAGGAAAACTCACAGGTAAACACAGTCATCTGCAGACAATGGTCCTTGTTAATGGGAGACATCAAGATTCCAAACCATCATTAATGGCCCACACTTTACATAATTACAATAGGCCCTCAGAGTTATGTTTTATATTTCTAGTTTTAGATACAAGAGTGGTACATTTATACAAATCAGATGATCATACTCGATAGATTATAAGCTTTGTAATGATACCTTACAAGAGACCTTTTGCACGAAGCATATCCCATTTGCATTATAGTCACTTATCAGATTTTTATAAAACTATCCCAGTTACATTATATTCACTTATTATCATGTTTTTATGAAACCATATAGACTGCACAACGTCACACCCTCCTCCTGAACTTACTGCCAGAGACTTGGACACTGACCATGGCGGAGGCAGTATACCTAAAATTCGTTTTTGGGCTCCCCTCTGGGGCAGACACTCCTGTGTCCCTCAAAAGGGAAAGAGACCCTGATCCAGCTGTAGGCTCACAGCTCCAAGCTATGAGAGACCTTTCGCTGGCCAGCAAAATCCCCCCCCTTTCACTTAGGTTGGGTTTGTTTCCAGCTAGAGTCCTTGGGGTTTGTTCCCACCGCAGCAGTCACCAGGACCCCAACTTCCAGCTCCAGGATACATGTCTCTGTGCACCTCTTCCACTTCATTACAGCCAGGTCATGCTTCTGGGTCTTACTTACTTTGTCTCTTAAGTGCAGGCTGGTGGGCAGCCTTTCCTTTTTCCAGGTCAGCCTTTTCCCAGGCAAATTGTACATCAATTTCCATTTGTCTCCCCTTGAGACCATCGCTTGATGAGCTGGGATACCACAGAGAACACCCTCCTGCCAGAACAGGCACCCCTCCACTCCTGTCTTGCTAGGTTAGACACTTTAGTCAGCTTCAGCACAGACAGAGGTTGGGCCACACCCATCTGCAGTTCACTGAAACTGAGATGCACTCAGTTTAGGGGCTTCTTAGTTAACAGAGACATTCCCAGTGCCCATTGTTCAGTCTTTCTGGGGCAATTTGCAACTTGTGTAGTTTTAGCTTCTTTTGATCTTCATTTTTACTTATTTTGCTTTCTTTTCTGTTCCTACTTCCCTTTCCCGAAATAAGCAAACAGAAAATAACAAACCAGTAACCACTTTGTCTGTTCTCCAGCCACCACACTTAAAACTCATTTAAAATCACTACCAGTATTTCAAAGCAATCAGCTGTGCACAGACCCTGCTCGCTGCGCCACTGTGACGGGTTGGATCACAGAAACCCCCTTGGGAGCTGCCACCCGATGTGCCAAGACTACCCCTGCTTCTGTTTTCCCTGCCAGCTCAGGGCTTCAGCACCCTGTCTTGCTGAATTAGACACTCCAGTCCACTTCAACACAGACCCAGGGTCTGAATCAGTTGTCCCAAAGCTACAAGTTTATTCAAAAACAGCTCACAGGGGTGTGCTTGTCTTTAGCACTCAGATGCCCAACTCCCAATGGGGTCTA
>NW_020707059.1:0-5473 GCF_002925995.2 Terrapene triunguis
GGTACATTTACAAGTTGAGAAAACAAAGTAAATCTAAGACGCCTTGCCTGTCTTTTACTTACTAGTTTGAAATAGGAGAGACTTGTTTAGAAAGATGGGGAGAACCTGGATTGATGTCTGGTCCCTCTCAGTCCCAAGAGCGAACCACCCCTTAAAACAAAGAGCACACACAAAAGCCTTTCCCCCCCCCAAGATTTGAAAGTATCTTGTCTCCTTATTGGACCTTGGGGTCAGGTGTCAGCCAGGTTACCCGAGCTTCTTAACCCTTTACAGGTAAAAGGATTTGGAGTCTCTGTACACAGAGAGCTGTTACCCTTCCCTTAATAGTTATGACACGCCCCCCAAATCACAGATAGTGTTGGACGTTCGGTTCCACACTGGCTGTGATTTCTTCCTGGAGTTCTAGGAGAAAACAGAGTTAATAAGACATACTACTGATTATATAAAAACTAACAATATGTTTCATTCCAAGAACAATTGTTAACCAGTTAACTCTGGGAAACTTTCCCGGGAGAGTGCATCAGCCACTTTGTTAGAAGCTCCCGAAATGTGTTGTATTTCAAAATCAAAATCTTGGAGAGCTAAACTCCACCGAAGAAGTTTTTTGTTATTTCCCTTGGCGGTATGAAGCCACTGTAGCGCAGCATGGTCTGTTTGTAGTTGGAAACGCCGTCCCCAAACATATGGGCGTAGCTTTTCCAGCGCGTACACAATGGCGTAGCATTCCTTTTCGCTGATTGACCAGTGGCTTTCCCTCTCTGACAGTTTCTTGCTGAGAAACACGACAGGATGGAATTCTTGATCCGGTCCTTCCTGCATTAAAACTGCTCCCACGCCTCGCTCGGAAGCATCTGTGGTTACTAGGAACGGTTTGTCAAAGTCTGGGGCCCTTAGCACAGGGTCAGACATGAGTGTCGCCTTAAGCTGGTTAAAGGCCTTTTGACACTGATCAGTCCACTGAACTGCATTTGGCTGTTTCTTTCTGGTTAGGTCTGTCAGCGGGGCGGCGATTTGGCTGTAGTGTGGTACAAATCGCCTATAATATCCGGCCAAGCCTAAGAAGAATTGGACCTGTTTCTTGGACTTTGGAACCGGCCACTTTTGGATAGCATCCACTTTGGCCTGTAGGGGATTTATAGTTCCTTGACCCACCTGGTGCCCCAAGTAAGTCACCCTGTTTTGGCCTATTTGACACTTTTTAGCCTTAACAGTTAGTCCTGCCTGTCGGATGCGCTCGAAGACTTTTTCCAGGTGCTCCAGGTGTTCTGTCCATGAATCAGAAAAAATGGCCACATCATCGAGGTAGGCAACTGCAGATTCTCCCAATCCCGCTAGGAGACCATCTACAAGTCTTTGGAAGGTGGCGGGTGCATTTCGCAACCCGAAAGGGAGTACATTGAATTCGTACACCCCTGCCTGGGTGACGAAGGCTGACCTTTCCTTAGCGGGTTCATCTAGTGGTACTTGCCAGTACCCTTTGGTTAAGTCTAAAGTAGAGATGAATTGGGCATGTCCCAATTTTTCCAATAGCTCATCTGTGCGTGGCATTGGATAGTTGTCAGGACGAGTTACAGCATTTAGCTTACGGTAGTCCACGCAAAAGCGTATTTCCCCATCTGGTTTGGGAACTAGAACCACTGGAGATGCCCATGCACTGGTAGAGGGGCGGATTATACCCATCTGTAGCATGTCCTGGATCTCCCTTTGTATAGCAGCTTGGGCATGAGGTGAATCCCGGTAGGGTGGGGTTCTAATTGGGTGAGCATTACCTGTGTCAATGGAGTGGTATGCCCGTTCGGTCCGTCCTGGAGTGGCTGAGAAAATCGGTGCAAAGCTTGTGCACAGCTCCTTGATCTGCTGTCTCTGCAGACGTTCCAGGGTCGTGGAGAGGTTCACCTCTTCCACGCCACCATTCCTTTTTCCTTCGTAGTAGACACCTGCCGGCCACTCCGCGTCATCTGTTTCCTGGGCTGTAAACTGGCAAACGTTTAATTCTCTGGAATAAAAGGGCTTAAGAGAATTAACATGGTATACCTTAGGCTTTATGTTGGAGGTGGGGGAGGCTATGAGATAGTTAACAGCTCCTAGGCGCTCCTGGACCGTGAATGGTCCTTCCCACGACGCTTCCATTTTATGGGCCTGGAGCGCCTTTAAGACCATGACTTGGTCTCCTACTTTGAAGGACCGTTCTCTGGAATGTTTATCATACCAGGCCTTTTGCTCTTCCTGAGCATCCTTTAGGTTTTCTTTAGCAAGGGCTAAAGAGTGTCGGAGGGTGTTTTGTAGGTTGCTTACAAAGTCTAGAATGTTAGTTCCTGGAGAAGGCGTAAACCCCTCCCATTGCTGCTTCACCAACTGTAATGGCCCTTTAACCTCGCGGCCATACACAAGTTCAAATGGTGAAAACCCTAAACTGGGATGTGGAACAGCCCTGTAGGCAAAAAGCAACTGCTGCAACACTAGGTCCCAATCATTGGAGTGTTCATTTACGAATTTACGTATCATGGCCCCCAAAGTTCCATTAAACCTCTCCACCAGACCATTGGTTTGATGGTGATGAGGGGTGGCAACCAAGTGATTCACCCCATGAGCTTCCCACAGGTTTTTCATGTTCCCTGCCAGGAAATTAGTTCCCGAATCTGTAAGGATGTCGGAGGGCCAACCTACCCTGGCAAAAATGTCTGCTAATGCCTGGCACACACTTTTAGCCGTGGTGTTGCTTAAGGGTACAGCTTCCGGCCATCGGGTAGCAAAATCCATGAAAGTCAGTACGTACTGCTTTCCTCTGGGTGTCTTCTTTGGGAAAGGACCCAGAATATCCACAGCTACTCGCTGAAATGGGACCTCAATTATGGGTAGTGGCTGGAGAGGGGCTTTAACCTGGTCTTGGGGCTTTCCCACTCGTTGGCACACCTCACAAGACCGGACATAATTAGCAACGTCCTTGCCCATTCCCTCCCAGTGGAAGGACTTCCCCAACCGGTCTTTGGTTCTGTTCACCCCAGAATGGCCACTGGGATGATCATGGGCTAAGCTCAAGAGCTTTACCAGATACTTAGTGGGAACTACCAACTGTCTTTGAGGATGCCAGTCTTCCTGGTGCCCACCAGAAAGAGTCTCCTTGTATAAAAGTCCTTTTTCTACAACAAACCGGGATCGGTTAGAAGAGCTGAGAGGCGGTGGGGTGCTCCGCGCCGCCGCCCAAGCTTTCTGGAGGCTGTCATCTGCTTCCTGCTCGGCCTGGAACTGTTCCCTTGATGCTGGAGACATCAGTTCCTCCTTGGACTGTGGACTGGGGCTTGGTCCCTCTGGAAGCGATGCAGGTGCTGGGGCTGTTTCCATTGACTGTGAACCGCTGTCCGCTGGTGCACTATGTGGTATCTCAGGCTCTGGCTGAGCCTCTTGGGTAGGGTTATCTGCTGCTTCCGCCAGTTCAGGCTCGCTGGTGCCCTCTGGCATTGGAGTTGTAGACGGGTTTGCAAGCGCTGGACTCAGTGCCGGCAATGGTTCTGGTGCTGGTTGCGTTGCCAGTTCCGGTTCTGGGACTGGCTTTGGCTGGGTCTCTGGGATTGGATCCACTACGGCTGTTGCAGTCGTTGGCAGGGGATCCGGTTCCACCACCTGTGTTTGGGTCTCCGGTAACACCGACGGGGCTCTGGTGGACGGCTCAGGAACAGGGATGGGGGTGAAAGCTTGCTTAGCCTGGCTGCGGGTGACTATTCCCACCCTCTTGGCTAGCTTCACATGGTTGGCCAAGTCTTCCCCCAGCAGCATGGGGATGGGATAATTGTCATAGACTGCAAAAGTCCACATTCCTGCCCAGCCCTTGTACTGGACATGCAACTGGGCTGTAGGCAAGGTTACAGACTGTGACACGAAGGGTTGAATTGTCACTGTAGCCTCCGGGTTGATGAGTTTGGGGTCCACTAGGGATTGGTGGATAGTTGACACTTGTGCCCCAGTATCCCTCCAAGCGATAACCTTCTTTCCGCCCACTCTCAAGGTTTCCCTTCGCTCCGAGGGTATGAGAGAGGCATCTGGGTCTGGGGATCTTTGGTGTGACTGGGGTGTAATGAACTGTAATCGGTTGGGGTTCTTGGGGCAGTGAGCCTTTATATGCCCCAGTTCATTACATTTAAAACATCGCCCTGCTAAGGTATCTCCGGGGCGATGTTGGTTGGTGGAGACTGGTGGGGTGGGGTGAGAAGGCGTCTGGGGTTTCCCTTGGGAGGTGGGTGGGGCCTTGGGTTGTCCCCGGTGATAAGGTTTTGTTTCGGCTTGCCCCTTCTGATATTCGCTCCAACTGCTACTAGCTTTTTTCTTTTCTGTCACCTCCACCCATTTGGCTCCAATCTCCCCCGCCTCGGTTACAGTTTTGGGCTTCCTATCTAGGATGTACCTTTCTATTTCCTCAGGAACACCCTCTAAAAACTGCTCCATTTTTACTAGGGAAAGCAGATCTTCCAGAGATTTAACATTTGCTCCTGATACCCAGGCATCACAATTTTTGTCAATGTGGTAGGCATGCCGGGTAAATGACACATCTGGTTTCCACCTTAGGGCTCTGAACCGCCGACGGGCATGCTCAGGTGTTAGCCCCATTCTGATTCTGGCCTTGTTTTTAAAAAGTTCATAACTGTTCATGTGTTCCTTAGGCATTTCAGCCGCCACCTCTGCTAAGGGTCCACTGAGCTGCGGTCTCAGCTCTACCATGTACTGGGGTAGAGGGATGCTGTATCCAAGGCAGGCCCTTTCAAAATTTTCTAAGAAGGCCTCAGTATCATCGCCTGCCTTGTAGGTGGGGAATTTCCTGGGATGGAAAGTGGTACCTGGAGAGGAGTTGTTAGGATGGTCTGCTGCATTCTGCCTAGTCCTTGCTGCTTCCAGTTCCATCTCTTTTTCTTTCAGCTCCATCTCTCTCTTGTGGGCCTCCTGTTTGGCTTTTTCTTCTCTTTCATGCTGCTCTGCCTCGAGTTTTTTAATTTCAAGCAGTCTCTGATGTTTTCTCTCATTTTCTTCTGCTTCTAGTCTGGCCAGTTCTATTTTGTTAGTTACTTCTTTGGCAGTCATTTTCCTATTTTCTTGTGCTGGGTCACACCCTCTGCAGTTGACTGAAACTGGGATGTACTTAGCTCTAGCTGCTGCTGAGTTAACAGAGACTTTCTAACAAGCTACTCCCGAGGATGTAAAAAGAAAAAAAAACAATTCAGCCTGTAAATTACCTTTACCAGTCAGTCAAAGTTTGCTCCCTTTGAACCCTTCTCTTAACAAAGCCCCTTGTTAAAAAAAACTTAACACCTCTGCCTTCAGGCAAGGAGAGATAAGATATGCATCTACCTTCAGCTCTGCTCTCCAAGCAGCTAGAAGGAAAAAAAAATCTCTTACTGGCTTTTGGGTTTAAAATGTATCCCACCGCTATGCCACCATGTCAAGGCTGGATCCCCACTTTGAACTTTAGGGTTCAAATGTAGGG
>NW_020707060.1:0-2318 GCF_002925995.2 Terrapene triunguis
TTTGCCTTGACCCCTAAAACGATCCTGTATAAGTTTGTGGGACAACATTATTGGTGGAGAATGCGAAAGGGGGAGCAAGCAAGCATAGAATCCACAGTTATTATAAAACTGGTGTGCACACCGCCAGCTTTAGCAAGCCTGGCACTATAGAAAAAGAGTGTAAACTTTCAGTTAATTAACCAAACTCTGAAGGATATAGGAGTTTAGGTTTAAATTGTGTTATAAAGGTACATAATCCAGGGAAGGATTAACCAAACTCTGAAGGATATAGGAGTTTAGGTTTAAATTGTGTTATAGAGGTACATAATCCAGGGAAGGATTAACCAAACTCTGAAGGATATAGGAGTTTAGGTTTAAATTGTGTTATAGAGGTACATACACCCTCAGCCATAGCAAGACTGAGCTAAAGAGGAGAACTTAGTGTTTCTCACTCTGATCCGGGGAAGGATTTGTATAATTGGTGTATGAACCCTCGGTGGTAGCAGACCGAGTAATACAGAGGGAGGCTTAGCGTCTCTCCCTCTGGCCCAGAGTGGGTTAAAAACATAAGATACAGATCTTGTTCTGTTAAATCAAACTCTGAAGGATATAGGAGTTTGGGCAGTGTAGTGTGGTTTATGTTTGTTTGTTTGTTTTGTTTTTTTTGTAAGTAATATTGTGGTAATTTCACAATTTTGAAGAAAATGTTTAAGGAACGGGACCAGGAAGGGTGGGGGCTAGTTAAAAAGCCCACCCTCCTTGCTAAATTGGGAGTGGAAAAAGCTTGTACCCATGGAAAGGACCTGTTTATTGAAAAAAGCAGGATCGGGCCCAGGCAAGCAAAAGATAAAGAAACTAAAAAACAGGTTAGGTACAGAGAGTTAAAACAGCACTCTCAAATCTTACAGCAGCAGTAACATCAGGAGAAGAAACATTTGAGACCCCAGAAGGGGGCAGACCTTTGGGACCCCTCTGGAGATTGGGAAGGGGGATATTTGGGTAAATTCCTCCTCCCAGGGCCAGAATGCCATTAAAACAGTTAACAACAGTGCCTGCTTCTGCCTCAGATCTCCAGGCTATGGCAAAATGGCTGAAAATTTTAAAACAGAAATTTTTTTTCTAAATAAAGTGTTAATGCCCTTTTACTAAGAGAGAGAAAAATTTACACTCACAAAAAAATGCACAATTTAATTAGCATTTGCGCAGCCCCAAGTACCAAACACACTGTGGCAGAAACTAAGCAGGTTCTGCCATGGTGGAAGCACTGTGCTAATTTGTTTCCAAGCTTTTATCTTTCAGGCTCTGAACCAGAACATCAGAAGAGCTGGTACCAGCTGAAGAGTTATAAAATACCATGGTTATAGTGTCATGACAAAGTCTGTGTTCAGTGTTCTGTGTTGCATGTTCTGTGTCTGTCTCTAGTGGTGTCCTGTGCTAGCATTGGGTCCAAAAAAAGAGGGGATACTACACTAGACAGGGCAAATGTCTTTTCCTCTCTCTACTTCCCCCATGTCCATCCAATTTATCAATCACCACTTGTGTCCAAAGGACTTTGGTCCCCAGTGCATCAGGTTTATTTTTTGTTAGGTTCTCTAATAGTCATTTTGTTGCTAATTTTTGTTATTAATACATTTGTATTGTTAGTTACATTTGCTTGTATTGTTAATTCCACACTTTCCTCTATGCACTCTGGTTCTACTTCCCCAAGCCCTAAAGGGTAGTTCTTGGGCCCCCATAACCTGTAAAACCTTGGCCCATGATTGTAGGGCCCCATCTTTCAGGTCCCCAGAAACCTCTTAAGAACAACTGTTAAAAATAGGAAATTCTGCAACATTTTAGCAACTAAATGTTAGTTTAAGTCCAAATCAGCTTAACCTTGCATGACAACTGTGGTACTCCTACAAAATCTTATTTGTTGTGTGTGCTTAAGAAGGTCCTGACCTCAGTGACTTTTATTGTTTGATGGCTATTGCAGCATCAAACTTGGGCCTCATCTTGTTTGTCAATGTACCCAATTATTGTAATGGTAATGGTTTTATTAATAATTATAATTATTTGGTTTGTTTGCAACAGATCACCTGTGCCCTACAATAACAACTGCTGTAATAATCATAAATAAAGGGGCAGAGTGTTGTAGGAGCAGCCCACCTGGTCAGCAATTCTAAATATAATTTTTCATCCTATCATTGTCCTATTAGTAATCCTAACTGTTATGTTGGTTCTGCCTTAAAACAATTACATAAAGTGTGACCCATTCAATGCCCCTGGATTGAAGGGTCAAAAGGGGGACAATGTAGAACCAATGTGAATGAAATTGTTTTTAGTTATCCTGTACCATT
>NW_020707061.1:0-1392 GCF_002925995.2 Terrapene triunguis
GGTAAAGTCTTAAGGCAGAATTGAAAAGCCAACCTTCTCATTCGAGTGAGAAAGCTGTCGGCAAGTTTCTAAGGCAAAGGTCCCCAATCTGTGGGGCGTACCCCACTAAGGGGGCAAGGAAGAACATTCAGGGGGTGCGGCGGGGGCCTGGGCCAGCCCCCATGGAGGGCAGGCAGGAAGCGCCACCCAGCCCCACTCCTGGCCTGGGCCCAGGCCCCAAATGCCAGCCCCATGCCTGGGGCCCCAGCCTCAGCTCTGCTCCCACCCCCAGCCTCAGGCCCTTACCCCGTCCGTGTCCCCTCCCTCCCAGAGCCGTGACTCCACTTCTGGCCGGGCTTGGAGGGAGTGAGGGAAAGTGGATGGGGTGAGGGCCTGAGGCTGGGGGTGGGAGCAGAGCTGAGGCTGGGGCCCCAGGCATGGGGCTGGCATTTGGGGCCTGGGCCCAGGCCAGGAGTGGGGCTGGGTGGCGCTTCCTGCCTGCCCTCCATGGGGGCTGGCCCAGGCCCCCGCCGCACCCCCTGAATGTTCTTCCTTGCCCCCTTAGTGGGGTACGCCCCACAGATTGGGGACCTTTGCCTTAGAAACTTGCCGACAGCTTTCTCACTCGAATGAGAAGGTTGGCTTTTCAATTCTGCCTTAAGACTTTACCATGTTCCCTATGTAATCTGCATATCTGAAATAAAATTGTCACCTTTGTTAGTTGGTTTCCTTAAAAATGTCATTACTTCATTTGCATCCATATTCTGTCAGGAGAGGGAGGACGGGAGTGGGTTGATTGAGCAACTGCTTGATTAGTTTCTCTGTCTGTGGCCTGAATGACTCCTAGATTAGGCATTGTATTCTGGGCAGCAGCAGCATCTGGATCTGTGTGACAGGACAGTTCCCTGGCCTTTGCCCTAGCTTTGCTTCTGGCATTAGCTGTTTGAGAGAGCTAATGACAGGTTTAACTTGCTGCTGGGCTCTTGCTCATATGATCACCATTTTCTTTTCCGCTCTCGTCCTCCCTCTCCTGACAGAATATGGATGCAAATGAAGTAATGACATTTTTAAGGAAACCAACTAACAAAGGTGACAATTTTATTTCAGATATGCAGATTACATAGGGAACATGGTAAAGTCTTAAGGCAGAATTGAAAAGCCAACCTTCTCATTCGAGTGAGAAAGCTGTCGGCAAGTTTCTAAGGCAAAGGTCCCCAATCTGTGGGGCGTACCCCACTAAGGGGGCAAGGAAGAACATTCAGGGGGTGCGGCGGGGGCCTGGGCCAGCCCCCATGGAGGGCAGGCAGGAAGCGCCACCCAGCCCCACTCCTGGCCTGGGCCCAGGCCCCAAATGCCAGCCCCATGCCTGGGGCCCCAGCCTCAGCTCTGCTCCCACCCCCAGCCTCAGGCCCT
>NW_020707062.1:0-1771 GCF_002925995.2 Terrapene triunguis
CTCTGAACCCCTCAGCCCCAGCCCAGAGCCTGCACCCACTCCTGAACCCCAGCCCTCAACCCCCTCCCACACCCAAACTCCCTCCCAGAACCTGCACCCCCTCCTGCACTCCAGTCCCCTACTCCAGCCCTGAAACCCCTCCTGTACCCAAACTTCCTCCCACAGCTTGCACCTTGCTCCTCCTCCTGCACCCCAACCCCTGCCCCCGGCTCAGCCTGGAGCCAGTTCCCACACTCCAAACCCCTTGGCCCCAGCCCAGAGCCCGCACCCCCTCCCGTAACCCAACCCCCTGCCCCAGCCCGGTGAAAGTCAGTGAGGGTGGGGGAGAGTGAGAGAGGGAGGGAGGGGGGATGAAGTGAGCAGGGCAGGGCCTCGGAGAAGGGGCGGGGGCAGGGATGGGGCCTTGGAGAAGAGGCGGGGCAGGGCCACGGGGCAAAGGTGTTTGGGTTTGTGTGATTAGACAGCTGGCAACCCTAGTAATGCTTAGGCCCTGATGCTGCAGTAATCTCTAAACAGGTGGTCTCCTCTCCCCAAACACACACCTCTGTCCAAAATCCCAGTGAGCCCAATGGGTTTCTCCAGTGCTCATTGTAGGATTCTGGCCTCATTTTTCATTCAGTCCCCTCTAATCAAACTTCCAATGACAATAGTGGGAGTTCTGCCCAAGTAAGGGCAGAAACTCTGAGTCAGCAAAACAGTTAAGCACGTGCTTTGCTGAATTGGGTCCTAACTGGATAAGTGTTGCAAGATTCACCATTTTGGATCTGTTCGTCTATATGATCTGTTATTTTCTTGGTTGTAACCCAGCTTTCCTCCCTCTGATCATAGAAAATATATATATATAAATTATACATTGAAAAAAACAAAGAATTAGATTCAAATTATCTCCCCCACAAAAGCATACCCCTTCATTATCCTTCTAAAGTACTGCATAATACTCTCAAAAAGGTAATACGGCAGCCCAAACTGCATTAACCAGTTGGAATCATTGGCCTGAATCTAAATAACAGGCTATTGAACTGAAAGGCGTAAATTTTAACAATATCAAAAAGTATCCTAAGGTGTAAATAAAATAATGAACGTCAAGATTAAAAAGGGCCCCCACATCAGTGCAAAACCTAAAGCTCCATGCTATTTGGACCAGATTTATAGGAGAAAACAGTTCCTTAATGAACCTTAATCCTATTAACAGAATTGTCAGCTTAGGTTTGTCATTGAAAAGATGTTTTCATCCATGAGAGGTATTATTTGTTGACAACTTTCGCCTCTCCACAGTAGTCAGCATATCACCTATTTCCAAGGTAAGATCTGTCTCTACTGCATGTTTTTAATACAGTGAACTGGATTCAGCTTAATAATTGATTTTTTTACCCAACACTGGGCTTGGTCTCAGTTGAATATTTCTTACCCACACATACGGTCCCATTGAAGTCTCAAGTTTGTAGGATTAGGCCTCAAAAAGAAGGTGAAAATAGGAGATACCTCATGAGTTGCATTTTAAAAGCTCATCATTTGAGGAAAGTTCCTGTTATCTCCTAACTTAGGTTATGATCTCCAAAATTGTGTACCAAATAGTGTCTCTTTTCAAACATCATCATCATGGGTCGGTTAGGCTAGTTTGAGCAATTGATATAAATATACAGCTAACCTGAGATATTTGATCAGCCAAGGTAATTCCAAAACCAACCATGACATGCCAGTAACAATAGGAACTTATTTTAAAGATGATCAACAATGAAAACAAAATTAGGTCTACTATTGTTTCTTTATA
>NW_020707063.1:0-1851 GCF_002925995.2 Terrapene triunguis
GCCTGCACCTTGCTCCTCCTCCTGTACCCCAATCCCCTGCCCCAGCCCTGTGCCCCCTCCTGCACCCAGACTCCCTCCCAGAGTCTGCACCTTGCTCCACCTCCTGCACTCCAGTCCACTGCCCCAGCCTTCAACCCCCCTCCCACACCCAAACTCCCTCCCAGAACCTGCACCCCCTCCTGCACTCCAGTCCCCTACTCCAGCCCTGAAACCCCTCCTGTACCCAAACTTCCTCCCACAGCTTGCACCTTGCTCCTCCTCCTGCACCCCAACCCCTGCCCCCGGCTCAGCCTGGAGCCAGTTCCCACACTCCAAACCCCTTGGCCCCAGCCCAGAGCCCGCACCCCCTCCCGTAACCCAACCGCCTGCCCCAGCCCGGTGAAAGTCAGTGAGGGTGGGGGAGAGTGAGAGAGGGAGGGATGGGGGATGAAGTGAGCAGGGCAGGGGCTCGGAGAAGGGGCGGGGGCAGGGATGGGGCCTTGGAGAAGAGGCGGGGCAGGGCCACGGGGCAAAGGTGTTTGGGTTTGTGTGATTAGACAGCTGGCAACCCTAGTAATGCTTAGGCCCTGATGCTGCAGTAATCTCTAAACAGGTGGTCTCCTCTCCCCAAACACACACACACACCTCTGTCCAAAATCCCAGTGAGCCCAATGGGTTTCTCCAGTGCTCATTGTAGGATTCTGGCCTCATTTTTCATTCAGTCCCCTCTAATCAAACTTCCAATGACAATAGTGGGAGTTCTGCCCAAGTAAGGGCAGATACTCTGAGTCAGCAAAACAGTTAAGCACGTGCTTTGCTGAATTGGGTCCTAACTGGATAAGTGTTGCAAGATTCACCATTTTGGATCTGTTCGTCTATATGATCTGTTATTTTCTTGGTTGTAACCCAGCTTTCCTCCCTCTGATCATAGAAAATATATATATATAAATTATACATTGAAAAAAACAAAGAATTAGATTCAAATTATCTCTCCCACAAAAGCATACCCCTTCATTATCCTTCTAAAGTACTGCATAATACTCTCAAAAAGGTAATACGGCAGCCCAAACTGCATTAACCAGTTGGAATCGTTGGCCTGAATCTAAATAACAGGCTATTGAACTGAAAGGCGTAAATTTTAACAATATCAAAAAGTATCCTAAGGTGTAAATAAAATAATGAACGTCAAGATTAAAAAGGGCCCCCACATCAGTGCAAAACCTAAAGCTCCATGCTATTTGGACCAGATTTATAGGAGAAAACAGTTCCTTAATGAACCTTAATCCTATTAACAGAATTGTCAGCTTAGGTTTGTCATTGAAAAGATGTTTTCATCCATGAGAGGTATTATTTGTTGACAACTTTCGCCTCTCCACAGTAGTCAGCATATCACCTATTTCCAAGGTAAGATCTGTCTCTACTGCATGTTTTTAATACAGTGAACTGGATTCAGCTTAATAATTGATTTTTTTACCCAACACTGGGCTTGGTCTCAGTTGAATATTTCTTACCCACACACACGGTCCCATTGAAGTCTCAAGTTTGTAGGATTAGGCCTCAAAAAGAAGGTGAAAATAGGAGATACCTCATGAGTTGCATTTTAAAAGCTCATCATTTGAGGAAAGTTCCTGTTATCCTAACTTAGGTTATGATCTCCAAAATTGTGTACTAAATAGTGTCTCTTTTCAAACATCATCATCATGGGTCGGTTAGGCTAGTTTGAGCAATTGATATAAATATACAGCTAACCTGAGATATTTGATCAGCCCAGGTAATTCCAAAACCAACCATGACATGCCAGTAACAATAGGAACTTATTTTAAACATGATCAACAATGAAAACAAAATTAGGTCTACTATTGTTTCTTTATA
>NW_020707064.1:0-5430 GCF_002925995.2 Terrapene triunguis
AACAGGAGGCCCATGAAAGAGAAGAAAAAGCCAAACAGGAGGCCCATAAAAGAGAGATGGAGCTGAAAGAAAAAGAGATGGAACTGGAAGCAGCAAGGACTAGGCAGGATGCATCAGACCATCCTAACAACTCCTCTCCAGGTACCACTTCCCATCCCAGGAAATTCCCCACCTACAAGGCAGGCGATGATACTGAGGCCTTCTTAGAAAATTTTGAAAGGGCCTGCCTTGGATACAGCATCCCTCCACCCCAGTACATGGTAGAGCTGAGACCGCAGCTCAGTGGACCCTTAGCAGAGGTGGCGGCTGAAATGCCTAAGGAACACATGAACAGTTATGAACTTTTTAAAAACAAGGCCAGACTCAGAATGGGGCTAACACCCGAGCATGCCCGTCGGCGGTTCAGAGCCCTAAGGTGGAAACCAGATGTGTCATTTACCCGGCATGCCTACCACATTGACAAAAATTGTGATGCCTGGGTATCAGGAGCAAATGTTAAATCTCTGGAAGATCTGCTTTCCCTAGTAAAAATGGAGCAGTTTTTAGAGGGTGTTCCTGAGGAAATAGAAAGGTACATCCTAGATAGGAAGCCCAAAACTGTAACCGAGGCGGGGGAGATTGGAGCCAAATGGGTGGAGGTGACAGAAAAGAAAAAAGCTAGTAGCAGTTGGAGCGAATATCAGAAGGGGCAAGCCGAAACAAAACCTTACCACCGGGGACAACCCAAGGCCCCACCCACATCCCAAGGGAAACCCCAGACGCCTTCTCACCCCACCACACCAGTCTCCATCAACCAACATCGCCCCGGTGATACCTTAGCAGGGCGATGTTTTAAATGTAATGAACTGGGGCATATAAAGGCTCACTGCCCCAAGAACCCTAACCGATTACAGTTCATTACACCCCAATCACACCAAAGATCCCCAGACCCAGATGCCTCTCTCATACCCTCGGAGCGAAGGGAAACCTTGAGAGTGGGCGGAAAGAAGGTTATCGCTTGGAGGGACACTGGGGAACAAGTGTCAACTATCCACCAATCCCTAGTGGACCCCAAACTCATCAACCCGGAGGCTACAGTGACAATTCAACCCTTCGTGTCACAGTCTGTAACCTTGCCTACAGCCCAGTTGCATGTCCAGTACAAGGGCTGGGCAGGAATGTGGACTTTTGCAGTCTATGACAATTATCCCATCCCCATGCTGCTGGGGGAAGACTTGGCCAACCATGTGAAGCTAGCCAAGAGGGTGGGAATAGTCACCCGCAGCCAGGCTAAGCAAGCTTTCACCCCCATCCCTGTTCCTGAGCCGTCCACCAGGGCCCCGTCTGTGTTACCGGAGACCCAAACACAGGTGGTGGAACCGGATCCCCTGCCAACGACTGCAACAGCCGTAGTGGATCCAATCCCAGAGACCCAGCCAAAGCCAGTCCCGGAACCGGAACTGGCAACGCAACCAGCACCAGAACCATTGCCGGCACTGAGTCCAGCGCTTGCAAACCCGTCTACAACTCCAATGCCAGAGGGCACCAGCGAGCCTGAACTGGCGGAAGCAGCAGATAACCCTACCCAAGAGGCTCAGCCAGAGCCTGAGATACCACATAGTGCACCAGCGGACAGCGGTTCACGGTCAGTGGAAACAGCCCCAGCACCTGCATCGCTTCCAGAGGGACCAAGCCCCAGTCCACAGTCCAAGGAGGAACTGATGTCTCCAGCATCAAGGGAACAGTTCCAGGCCGAGCAGGAAGCAGATGACAGCCTTCAGAAAGCTTGGGCGGCGGCGCGGAGCACCCCACCGCCTCTCAGCTCTTCTAACCGATCCCGGTTTGTTGTAGAACAAGGACTTTTATACAAGGAGACTCTTTCTGGTGGGCACCAGGAAGACTGGCATCCTCAAAGACAGTTGGTAGTTCCCACTAAGTATCGGGTAAAGCTCTTGAGCTTAGCCCATGATCATCCCAGTGGCCATTCTGGGGTGAACAGAACCAAAGACCGGTTGGGGAAGTCCTTCCACTGGGAGGGAATGGGCAAGGACGTTGCTAATTATGTCCGGTCTTGTGAGGTGTGCCAACGAGTGGGAAAGCCCCAAGACCAGGTTAAAGCCCCTCTCCAGCCACTACCCATAATTGAGGTCCCATTTCAGCGAGTAGCTGTGGATATTCTGGGTCCTTTCCCAAAGAAGACACCCAGAGGAAAGCAGTACGTACTGACTTTCATGGATTTTGCTACCCGATGGCCGGAAGCTGTACCCTTAAGCAACACCAAGACTAAAAGTGTGTGCCAGGCATTAGCAGACATTTTTGCCAGGGTAGGTTGGCCCTCCGACATCCTTACAGATTCGGGAACTAATTTCCTGGCAGGGAACATGAAAACCCTGTGGGAAGCTCATGGGGTGAATCACTTGGTTGCCACCCCTCATCACCATCAAACCAATGGTCTGGTGGAGAGGTTTAATGGAACTTTGGGGGCCATGATACGTACATTCATAAATGAACACTCCAATGATTGGGACCTAGTGTTGCAGCAGTTGCTTTTTGCCTACAGGGCTGTACCACATCCCAGTTTAGGGTTTTCACCATTTGAACTTGTGTATGGCCGCGAGGTTAAGGGGCCATTACAGTTGGTGAAGCAGCAATGGGAGGGGTTTACGCCTTCTCCAGGAACTAACATTCTAGACTTTGTAAGCAACCTACAAAACACCCTCCGACACTCTTTAGCCCTTGCTAAAGAAAACCTAAAGAATGCTCAGGAAGAGCAAAAGGCCTGGTATGATAAACATTCCAGAGAACGGTCCTTCAAAGTAGGAGACCAAGTCATGGTCTTAAAGGCGCTCCAGGCCCATAAAATGGAAGCGTCGTGGGAAGGACCATTCACGGTCCAGGAGCGCCTAGGAGCTGTTAACTATCTCATAGCCTCCCCCACCTCCAACATAAAGCCTAAGGTATACCATGTTAATTCTCTTAAGCCCTTTTATTCCAGAGGATTAAACGTTTGCCAGTTTACAGCCCAGGAAACAGATGACGCGGAGTGGCCTGCAGGTGTCTACTACGAAGGAACAAGGAATGGTGGCGTGGAAGAGGTGAACCTCTCCACGACCCTGGGACGTCTGCAGCGACAGCAGATCAAGGAGCTGTGCACAAGCTTTGCACCGATTTTCTCAGCCACTCCAGGACGGACCGAACGGGCATACCACTCCATTGACACAGGTAATGCTCACCCAATTAGAACCCCACCCTACCGGGAGTCACCTCATGCCCAAGCGGCTATACAAAGGGAGATCCAGGACATGCTACAGATGGGTATAATCCGCCCCTCTACCAGTGCATGGGCATCTCCAGTGGTTCTAGTTCCCAAACCAGATGGGGAAATACGCTTTTGCGTGGACTACCGTAAGCTAAATGCTGTAACTCGTCCTGACAACTATCCAATGCCACGCACAGATGAGCTATTGGAAAAATTGGGACATGCCCAATTCATCTCTACTTTAGACTTAACCAAAGGGTACTGGCAAGTACCACTAGATGAACCCGCTAAGGAAAGGTCCGCCTTCGTCACCCAGGCAGGGGTGTATGAATTCAATGTACTCCCTTTCGGGTTGCGAAATGCACCCGCCACCTTCCAAAGACTTGTAGATGGTCTCTTAGCGGGATTGGGAGAATCTGCAGTTGCCTACCTCGATGATGTGGCCATTTTTTCTGATTCATGGACAGAACACCTGGAGCACCTGGGAAAAGTCTTCGAGCGCATCCGACAGGCAGGACTAACTGTTAAGGCTAAAAAGTGTCAAATAGGCCAAAACAGAGTGACGTACCTGGGGCACCAGGTGGGTCAAGGAACTATAAATCCCCTGCAGGCCAAAGTGGATGCTATCCAAAAGTGGCCGGTTCCAAAGTCAAAGAAACAGGTCCAATCCTTCTTAGGCTTGGCCGGATATTATAGGCGATTTGTACCACACTACAGCCAAATCGCCGCCCCGCTGACAGACCTAACCAGAAAGAAACAGCCAAATGCAGTTCAGTGGACTGATGAGTGTCAAAAGGCCTTTAACCAGCTTAAGGCAACACTCATGTCTGACCCTGTGCTAAGGGCCCCAGACTTTGACAAACCGTTCCTAGTAACCACAGATGCTTCCGAGAGAGGCGTGGGAGCAGTTTTAATGCAGGAAGGACCGGATCAAGAATTCCATCCTGTCGTGTTTCTCAGCAAAAAACTGTCTGAGAGGGAAAGTCACTGGTCAATCAGCGAAAAGGAATGCTACGCCATTGTGTACGCGCTGGAAAAGCTACGCCCATATGTTTGGGGACGGCGTTTCCAACTACAAACAGACCATGCTGCGCTACAGTGGCTTCATACCGCCAAGGGAAATAACAAAAAACTTCTTCGGTGGAGTTTAGCTCTCCAAGATTTTGATTTTGAAATACAACACATTTCGGGAGCTTCTAACAAAGTGGCTGATGCACTCTCCCGGGAAAGTTTCCCAGAGTTAACTGGTTAACAATTGTTCTTGGAATGAAACATTGTTAGTTTTATATAATCAGTAGTATGTCTTATTAACTCTGTTTTCTCCTAAAACTCCAGGAAGAAATCACAGTCAGTGTGGAACCGAACGTCCAACACTATCTGTGATTTGGGGGGCGTGTCATAACTATGAAGGGAAGGGTAACAGCTCTCTGTGTACAGAGACTCCAAATCCTTTTACCTGTAAAGGGTTAAGAGGCTCGGGTAACCTGGCTGACGCCTGACCCGAAGGACCAATAAGGAGACAAGATACTTTCAAATCTTGGGGGGGGAAAGTTTTGTGTGTGTGCTCTTTGTTTTAGGGGTGGTTCGCTCTGGGGACTGAGAGGGACCAGACATCAATCCAGGTTCTCCCCATCTTTCTAAACAAGTCTCTCCTATTTCAAACTAGTAAGTAAAGACAGGCAAGGCGTCTTAGATTTACTTTGTTTTCTCAACTTGTAAATGTACCTTTTTACCAGAGTGTGTATCTTTGTTTGCTGTACTTTGAACCTAAGACAGAGGGGGGTCCTCTGAGCTCTTTAAGTTTGATTACCCTGTAAGCTATTTTCCATACTGATTTTACAGAGATGATTTTTACCTTTTTCTTTAATTAAAAGCCTTCTTTTTTAAGAACCAGATTGATTTCTCCTTGTTTTAAGATCCAAGGGGGTTTGGATCTGTATTCACCAGGAGTTGGTGAAAGGAGGGTGGAGGAAGGAGGGGGGATGGTTAATTTCTCCTTGTTTTAAGATCCAAGGGGGTTTGGATCTGTGTTCACCAGGGAATTGGTGAAAGGTTTCTCAAGGCTTCCCAGGGAGGGAATTCTTGTGATGGTGGCAGCGGACCAAAGCTAAGCTGGTAGATAAGCTTAGAAGTTTTCATGCAGGCCCCTACATTTGAACCCTAAAGTTCAAAGTGGGGATCCAGCCTTGACA
>NW_020707065.1:0-3754 GCF_002925995.2 Terrapene triunguis
GTTTTCCTGTTAACCTTCAGCAGCAGAAAACAAACTAACCCCCCCCCATCCAATTCTCTGGGATGATCGCTTTATCCCTCCCCCCACCACGTGGCTGGTATCAGAGAAGATCCCTGCTAGCCACACGTGAAAAGCTCAGCGCCAATCCCCCCCCCCCCACGCCTGGCTTACTACAGGGAAGGATTTCTTTTCAGCCACAGGAAAACAGCCCAGTAAGAAGGGTCACCTCTGTCCTCTTAATTAAATTCCCATATTTCAACCAGGTTACCATGAGCGATATCGCTCTCCTGAGGATTACACAGTGAGATAAAGAACGGATGTTGCTTGAATGCCAGGCTTTGTCATGCAATGATACCAGATTACTTGCTACTAGCATGGCGTGGTCAAGTGTCCTACCATGGAGGACGGAATAAGGCTGCACTGCCCAGAAACCTTCTGCAAAGGCTTTTGGAGTACCTCCAGGAGAGCTTCATGGAGATGTCCCTGGAGGATTTCAGCTCCATCCCCAGACACGTTAACAGACTTTTCCAGTAGCTGTACTGGCCGCGAATGCATCCCAAGTCCTCAGGGCAAATTAATCATTAAAAAACGCTTGCTTTTAAACCATGTTTTATATTTTAAAAGGTAAACTCACCTGAGGTCCCTTCCATGGGGTCATGGTCTTGGGTACTGGCTTGGGAGGCTTGGGAAGGTACTTCAGTTAGGCTGAGAAAAAGATCCTGGCTGTTGGGGAGAATGGAGCGCTGGGTGCTCTCCGCAAGCTCGTCCTCCTCCTCCTCCTCTTCTCCGTCCACAGAATCCTCAGGTGTAGCTGATGAGATTACCCCCGCCTCGGAATCCACGGTCAGAGGTGGGGTAGTGGTGGCGGCCCCCCCTAGAATTGCATGCAGCTCAGTGTAGAAGCGGCATGTCTGCGGCCCTGACCCGGAGCGACCGTTTGCCTCCTTTGTTTTCTGATAGGCTTGTCTGAGCTCCTTGACTTTCACGAGGCACTGCTCTGAGTCCCTATTGTGGCGGCTCTCCATCATGCCCTTGGAGATTTTTTCAAAAGTTTTGGCATTTCGTCTTTTCGAACGTAGTTCTGCTAGCACTGAATCCTCTCCCCATATAGCGATCAGATCCAGTACCTCCCGTACGGTCCATGCTGGTGCTCTTTTTTGATTATCGGCCTGCATGGTTACCTGTGCTGATGAGCTCTCTGTGGTCACCTGTGCTCTCCTGTGCTGGGCAAACAGTAAATGAAATTCAAATGTTCGCGGGGCTTTTCCTGTCTACCTGGCCAGTGCATCCGAGTTCAGATTGCTGTCCAGAGCGGTCACAATGGTGCACTGTGGGATAGCTCCCGAAGGCCAATACCATCGAATTGCGGCCACACTAACCCTAATTCGAAATGACAATATCGATTTCAGCACTACTCCGCTCGTCGGGGAGGAGTACAGAAATCGATTTTAAGAGCCCTTTATTTTGAAAGAAATGGCTTCGTTGTGTGGACGGGTGCAGGGTTAATTCGATTTAACACTGCTAAATTTGAATTAAACTCATAGCGTAGACCAGGCCTCAGGCTCATGGGGCTTGGGTTGTGGGGCTGTAAAATTGCAGTGTAGGCATCTCGTCTCATGCTCAATACCCTGCTCTAGGAGCCCACAAGGTTGGGAAGGAGTTTAGCAAGTGAAAATGGTAAAAGTTCAGTGAAGTATTACCCTGGACTCAATGGCATTTCTCCATCGGTCTGTCTGCTTTGTGGCAGGGACAATAACACGTCCTGCTGCATTTGTTATTTCAAAGGGTGGTTTAGGATTTTCATTTTCAAACCTGGTGCACAAAGCAGGACTCAATCCTCAGTGTAAATAAATGAGCCACCCACAGATTCTGGCAGCCACAATGAGCCATTTGATGTGAGAGCTCAGACCTGCCCCTGTCCCAGAGGGAGGGGGTCGTCTGTGAGGGGACTGGAACACTGACCTATCAGCTCTTAAAGCCCAAACTTTCAGCAACTCTATTATCAGTGCCTGTCAGTGTAATTTAAACCATGCCACACCTGACTCCCTGCCAGACCCCACCCAGGCCTGACAAGCTTTGCTTGTGTTTGGATTCTGCAGAGCAGAGAAGCAGGTGAAGTTTTCCTTGCAAGCTGTGTGAGTATGAATCTTAGGCCAGATCTGCACTACAAAACTATTTCAGCATAATTATATCACTCAGGTATGTGAAAATCTTGTCCCCCCTTCTGAGCAATGCAGTTATACTGCCCTACTTCCCTGTGTAAATAACACTATGTTAACAGGAGGGCTTCAGCCAACAACATGGCTACAGGAGCGGGAGAACTTAAGCCAGCAGGAGAACCCCTCACACCAACATAGGTAGAGTCTCCACAGAAGCACTACAGTGGTGCACCTACACTGGTGCGGTGTTTACCTGTAGACCAGCCCCTTGTGTGAAGGAAGCAATGAGCGCGGGAAGGAGGGAGATGGTTGTTGGGGAGAGATGGGAGAAGAATAAAAGTGGCCAGCAAGTCTGGAACCACATTAGCAGCTCACCGCTTCAACTACTTAGCCACCTTGCTGATGGGTTTGCTGTTATTTAATTGTTTCCAAGGTTGCTGCTGCCTGTCCCATTTTCCCAGCTCCTTGGCTGTCTGAGGAGGGGAGCATTTGGCTTTTTATAAAACTATCTGTGTGATTCTGTACAGTGAAAGGAAGAAAACTCCCAAATCCCTCCTGGTGTAGGGAGCCAGGTGTGCTGCTCATAGTCTGAATTTCACAGACTTCCAAGTCTGGGCATGTCCAAGAACAGCATTGCTAACAGGAAGGTGGATGCAGAGCAGTTAAACTGGAGATGCCAAGACCTCCTATTGGGGATAGGTTGGAAATTAATACTATTTTTGCAAATCATTTGGGAAATTATCCGTTACTGACAAGATTTGTCTCTCTTTTGATTGCATCGTATGCTGTTATTTACAGGAATCATTAATTATTTTTAATGTACATAATTAATCTCTAAACTTTACTTAATCGATCATAAAAATAGTTTTGCCTTTATTTTCCCTCTCTTGCAATAAAGAACAGAATGTTGTGGTTTTCTGGAAAATGCAGAGAGATTAACTTTGGGGAATTCAGTCTCTCTATTTGTGAGTCGCTGTTTTACCCTCACAGGTCCGTGCACACATTGAAATACTAAGAGGGATCTAAGGGCTGGTCTATGCTGGGAACTTACACGGGCATAGCTATGTCTCTTGTGGTGTGAAAAATCCACACACACCCCTCTCCGAGGAGCTGACCTAAGCCCTGGTGTAGACAGCGCTAGGTGGATGGAAGAATTCTTCTGTTATCTCGCTACCACTTCTCGGGGAGGTGGATTAACTGGAGCAACAGGGTCAACTCTCCCCTCAGTGCGGCAAGTGGCTACTCTGAAGTGCAGTGCTGCTCTGAAATTTTAAGGGCAGACTTAGCCTGAGAATGAGAGCAGACCAGGCTCCAGATGGCACCAAGGATGCTCAGGCACCAAAACTGCAGCAACCACCACTGCAGCGCTTCCATAGTTAACAGGATTGGAATCTGTGCAGAGACCTGCAATGGATTTCTAGTCCATCACCTTAATCACTCGGCCACAACTATTTGATTTACAGACATCTCTCACCATACCAGGGCTCTGTTCTCATTGAATTATCACTTCCAATTGTTTGCTCAGACCAGCTTCCACAACACACTGACTTGTGTAAGTGTGTCCACAGCTGAACAGCAAGAATTCCTGCCCATTT
>NW_020707066.1:0-3976 GCF_002925995.2 Terrapene triunguis
GTTTTCCTGTTAACCTTCAGCAGCAGAAAACAAACTAACCCCCCCCCCATCCAATTCTCTGGGATGATCGCTTTATCCCTCCCCCCACCACGTGGCTGGTATCAGAGAAGATCCCTGCTAGCCACACGTGAAAAGCTCAGCGCCAATCCCCCCCCCCCCACGCCTGGCTTACTACAGGGAAGGATTTCTTTTCAGCCACAGGAAAACAGCCCAGTAAGAAGGGTCACCTCTGTCCTCTTAATTAAATTCCCATATTTCAACCAGGTTACCATGAGCGATATCGCTCTCCTGAGGATTACACAGTGAGATAAAGAACGGATGTTGCTTGAATGCCAGGCTTTGTCATGCAATGATACCAGATTACTTGCTACTAGCATGGCGTGGTCAAGTGTCCTACCATGGAGGACGGAATAAGGCTGCACTGCCCAGAAACCTTCTGCAAAGGCTTTTGGAGTACCTCCAGGAGAGCTTCATGGAGATGTCCCTGGAGGATTTCAGCTCCATCCCCAGACACGTTAACAGACTTTTCCAGTAGCTGTACTGGCCGCGAATGCATCCCAAGTCCTCAGGGCAAATTAATCATTAAAAAACGCTTGCTTTTAAACCATGTTTTATATTTTAAAAGGTAAACTCACCTGAGGTCCCTTCCATGGGGTCATGGTCTTGGGTACTGGCTTGGGAGGCTTGGGAAGGTACTTCAGTTAGGCTGAGAAAAAGATCCTGGCTGTTGGGGAGAATGGAGCGCTGGGTGCTCTCCGCAAGCTCATCCTCCTCCTCCTCCTCTTCTCCGTCCGCAGAATCCTCAGGTGTAGCTGATGAGATTACCCCCGCCTCGGAATCCACGGTCAGAGGTGGGGTAGTGGTGGCGGCCCCCCCTAGAATTGCATGCAGCTCAGCGTAGAAGCGGCATGTCTGCGGCCCTGACCCGGAGCGACCGTTTGCCTCCTTTGTTTTCTGATAGGCTTGTCTGAGCTCCTTGACTTTCACGAGGCACTGCTCTGAGTCCCTATTGTGGCGGCTCTCCATCATGCCCTTGGAGATTTTTTCAAAAGTTTTGGCATTTCGTCTTTTCGAACGTAGTTCTGCTAGCACTGAATCCTCTCCCCATATAGCGATCAGATCCAGTACCTCCCGTACGGTCCATGCTGGTGCTCTTTTTTGATTATCGGCCTGCATGGTTACCTGTGCTGATGAGCTCTCTGTGGTCACCTGTGCTCTCCTGTGCTGGGCAAACAGTAAATGAAATTCAAATGTTCGCGGGGCTTTTCCTGTCTACCTGGCCAGTGCATCCGAGTTCAGATTGCTGTCCAGAGCGGTCACAATGGTGCACTGTGGGATAGCTCCCGAAGGCCAATACCATCGAATTGCGGCCACACTAACCCTAATTCGAAATGACAATAATCGATTTCAGCACTACTCCGCTCGTCGGGGAGGAGTACAGAAATCGATTTTAAGAGCCCTTTATTTTGAAAGAAATGGCTTCGTTGTGTGGACGGGTGCAGGGTTAATTCGATTTAACACTGCTAAATTTGAATTAAACTCATAGCGTAGACCAGGCCTCAGGCTCATGGGGCTTGGGTTGTGGGGCTGTAAAATTGCAGTGTAGGCATCTCGTCTCATGCTCAATACCCTGCTCTAGGAGCCCACAAGGTTGGGAAGGAGTTTAGCAAGTGAAAATGGTAAAAGTTCAGTGAAGTATTACCCTGGACTCAATGGCATTTCTCCATCGGTCTGTCTGCTTTGTGGCAGGGACAATAACACGTCCTGCTGCATTTGTTATTTCAAAGGGTGGTTTAGGATTTTCATTTTCAAACCTGGTGCACAAAGCAGGACTCAATCCTCAGTGTAAATAAATGAGCCACCCACAGATTCTGGCAGCCACAATGAGCCATTTGATGTGAGAGCTCAGACCTGCCCCTGTCCCAGAGGGAGGGGGTCGTCTGTGAGGGGACTGGAACACTGACCTATCAGCTCTTAAAGCCCAAACTTTCAGCAACTCTATTATCAGTGCCTGTCAGTGTAATTTAAACCATGCCACACCTGACTCCCTGCCAGACCCCACCCAGGCCTGACAAGCTTTGCTTGTGTTTGGATTCTGCAGAGCAGAGAAGCAGGTGAAGTTTTCCTTGCAAGCTGTGTGAGTATGAATCTTAGGCCAGATCTGCACTACAAAACTATTTCAGCATAATTATATCACTCAGGTATGTGAAAATCTTGTCCCCCCTTCTGAGCAATGCAGTTATACTGCCCTACTTCCCTGTGTAAATAACACTATGTTAACAGGAGGGCTTCAGCCAACAACATGGCTACAGGAGCGGGAGAACTTAAGCCAGCAGGAGAACCCCTCACACCAACATAGGTAGAGTCTCCACAGAAGCACTACAGTGGTGCACCTACACTGGTGCGGTGTTTACCTGTAGACCAGCCCCTTGTGTGAAGGAAGCAATGAGCGCGGGAAGGAGGGAGATGGTTGTTGGGGAGAGATGGGAGAAGAATAAAAGTGGCCAGCAAGTCTGGAACCACATTAGCAGCTCACCGCTTCAACTACTTAGCCACCTTGCTGATGGGTTTGCTGTTATTTAATTGTTTCCAAGGTTGCTGCTGCCTGTCCCATTTTCCCAGCTCCTTGGCTGTCTGAGGAGGGGAGCATTTGGCTTTTTATAAAACTATCTGTGTGATTCTGTACAGTGAAAGGAAGAAAACTCCCAAATCCCTCCTGGTGTAGGGAGCCAGGTGTGCTGCTCATAGTCTGAATTTCACAGACTTCCAAGTCTGGGCATGTCCAAGAACAGCATTGCTAACAGGAAGGTGGATGCAGAGCAGTTAAACTGGAGATGCCAAGACCTCCTATTGGGGATAGGTTGGAAATTAATACTATTTTTGCAAATCATTTGGGAAATTATCCGTTACTGACAAGATTTGTCTCTCTTTTGATTGCATCGTATGCTGTTATTTACAGGAATCATTAATTATTTTTAATGTACATAATTAATCTCTAAACTTTACTTAATCGATCATAAAAATAGTTTTGCCTTTATTTTCCCTCTCTTGCAATAAAGAACAGAATGTTGTGGTTTTCTGGAAAATGCAGAGAGATTAACTTTGGGGAATTCAGTCTCTCTATTTGTGAGTCGCTGTTTTACCCTCACAGGTCCGTGCACACATTGAAATACTAAGAGGGATCTAAGGGCTGGTCTATGCTGGGAACTTACACGGGCATAGCTATGTCTCTTGTGGTGTGAAAAATCCACACACACCCCTCTCCGAGGAGCTGACCTAAGCCCTGGTGTAGACAGCGCTAGGTGGATGGAAGAATTCTTCTGTTATCTCGCTACCACTTCTCGGGGAGGTGGATTAACTGGAGCAACAGGGTCAACTCTCCCCTCAGTGCGGCAAGTGGCTACTCTGAAGTGCAGTGCTGCTGTGAAATTTTAAGGGCAGACTTAGCCTGAGAATGAGAGCAGACCAGGCTCCAGATGGCACCAAGGATGCTCAGGCACCAAAACTGCAGCAACCACCACTGCAGCGCTTCCATAGTTAACAGGATTGGAATCTGTGCAGAGACCTGCAATGGATTTCTAGTCCATCACCTTAATCACTCGGCCACAACTATTTGATTTACAGACATCTCTCACCATACCAGGGCTCTGTTCTCATTGAATTATCACTTCCAATTGTTTGCTCAGACCAGCTTCCACAACACACTGACTTGTGTAAGTGTGTCCACAGCTGAACAGCAAGAATTCCTGCCCATTTCCCTTCTGTCTGGAGCATGATTTGAGCATGTCTCTGGTTAGTGACATTGCTGTAGATCGGGATCGGCAACCTACGGCACGTGTGCCAAACACGGCACGCGAGCCGATTCTGAGTGGCATGCTGCCTGCCCAGTGAGAGGAGGAGGAGGAGGGGCGGAGGGGCTGGAAAGCGCCACGCTGGGGGAAGAAGCGGGGGAGGGGGAAAGCTTGGCTGCGGCAGG
>NW_020707067.1:0-1334 GCF_002925995.2 Terrapene triunguis
ACAAAATAATCTTCCAAGGAATTGTTTGATATTTATTAGAACAACTTTTTTGCCAGCCACAAACCACAACATGGAAACAACCCACCCCAAAACACTTGCATTGTGACGTTGTGCAGTCTACATGGTTTTATAAAAATATAATAATAAGTCAATATAATGTAACGGATAAATTTAGAGAAAATACGGTAATAAGTGATATAATGTAACTGGGATATGCTTCATGCAAAAGGTCTCTTGTAAGGTATCATTACAAAGCTTATAATCTACTGAGTATGATAATCTAATTTGTATAAATGTACCACTCTTGTATCTAAAACTAGAAATATAAAACATAACTCTGAGGGCCTATTGTAATTCTGTAGAGTGTGGGCCATTAAGGATGGTTTGGAATCTTGATGACTCCCATTGTCTGCAGATGGCTGTATTTACCTTTGAGTCTTCCTGTATATGTGTGTGCTGGCAAGTGAGTAATGAAGTCTTGCAGTGACATGTGATCATGTCACCTGAACTGGAATCCATCTTTAACCTGGTGCTTTTCCAGTGAGGGGGGGTGGAAACCCAAAGGGACAAAGAATTCCCGCCTTATGCAAAAAATATATAAAGGGGTGAAAGAGAACAGAGAGGGAGAGGAGCCATCATGGAGAAACCCCTAGCTAACACCTAAGCTGGAACAAGAGCTGTACCAGGGGAAAGAATTGTGCCCAGGCCTGGAAGGTGTCCAGTCTGAGAAAAACTTACTGAAGCATCTCTGAGGGTGAGATTATCTGTATTTAGTTTGATTAGGCATAGATTTGCGCATTTTATTTTATTTTGCTTGTGACTTACTTTGTTCTGTCTGTTACTACTTTAAACCACTTAAATCCTACTGTCTGTATTTAATAAAATCACTTTTTATTTAGTAATTTACTCAGAGTATGTATTAATACCTGGGGGAGCAAACAGCTGTGCATATCTCTCTATCAGTGTTATAGAGGGCGAACAATTTATGAGTTTGCCCTGCATAAGCTTTATGCAGGGTAAAACGAATTTATCTGGGTTTAGACCCCATTGGGAGTTGGGCATCTAAGTGCTAAAGACAAGCACACTCCTGTGAGCTGTTTTGGGGTAAACTTGCAGTTTTGGGACAAGTAATTCAGACCCTGGGTCTGTGTTGAAGTGGACTGGAGTGTCTAATTCAGCAAAACGGGGTGCTGGAGTCCTGAGCTGGCAGGGAAAACAGAAGCAGGGGTAGTCTTGGCACATTGGGTGGCAGCTCCCAAGGGGGTTTCTGTGATCCAACCCGTCACAGTTACCTCTTCATGTCATTCCAAGGAGAAGCTTCCACTGGAGGAGAC
>NW_020707068.1:0-2397 GCF_002925995.2 Terrapene triunguis
TTTTCCACTGTGGATAAATAATTGAAGAGTCACTAGCTGGGTAAGTGCACTAACCACCAGGCTTTAGAGTCATTCTCATGCTTGTACTTTCTCACGCTTGCTCTCTCGCCCAATGACTATTTGATTATTTATCCACAGTGTTCACCTCCCAGGTTAAGTACTCTAACCACTGGGGTAAAAGTTATTAGGGAGGGTCTCCTCCATTTTGTCTGAATTTGCCTGAGAGGCCTGATCCAGTAGACACGGTTTGAGCACACCTACTGGACTGGGCCACATGTGAGTTAGGCAGGCAAATGCCTGTTTTCTCCAGTTTGTGAATCACTCTGGTGAGTGGGTGGGAGATAAGCACCAGACACCTAGAGTGAGGCAGCAGTGCGCATGTGGAGAGCAGAAACGTAAGCACCTTTTTACTGCAAAAATGCAGGTGCCAAGTGAGTTTAGGTATCTACAGGGCTCGAAGGTGGTTTTGTGAATTTCAATCGAGTCTAAAGTAGGGATTTAGGCACCTAAACCCAATACTTAGGTGCCTAAGTCTGGGATATGGGGCCCTAAATACTTTTGTGAATCTAGCCCCGAGTCCAAATCTACAGGTCTTAGATGGAACCACAAACCTCTTTAGATTTACCTTAAATGTCTTTTCTAAACCTAAACATGTCATGATTTTAAAACCCATTATCTTGGGACCATCTGGCTCTAGAAGGGATTGAGCTACATTGTGAAGCTGGGAACAATCTCTTTCCAAAGTTCCTGCTTTTCGCATCATAAAATATCCAGTGACATTTTCATGTACAGAAAACCCATCAGTAGAGCAGGACTGTATCTCTCCCATTGTGGGGGGAGATTTCTTGGAGGAAATTCCACATTTGGACAGAGAAGGAGGAAACATTTCTCTAACATTGATTTCTTTAAATGGCATCTATTTTAAGCTGCTTAGGTGTTTGGGGTGTTAAAAGTAGTTCCAGCGAATATGAATCAGTAGGCATACTGATGGCAAAGTGGTCAAAGGTGTATGGTAAATTAATTTATCACATGGATATCATCACACAAACATGGAGTGTGAAGAGATAGGAATAGTAATAGAAATACTTGACATTCTCACAGAAATCTTAAAATATAGCGTGTATAAGAACATAATTAGGGGCTTATATGAATCATGTTCATTTAATGCGATTCATTCACAAAGCCAAACATTCCTGTTTGGCCTAAAGCGACAGCCCCAGCCCCTCTGTGCCATTACACATAGTATTAGGGCCACTGGGTCCATGTGGTCGCTGTCCTTGACTTGCCCTATCCCAGTCACACGGCCCTCAGTGGTGTTCAGAAGGACATGGGAGGCCCTCATGTGGCTGTCTCTGTCAATGCTCTACTGTGCAGCCCCACCTAGCTTTGTGCAAAAGGAGTGCTATGGTAGTGCCTAGACGTACCAAGCAACGTCAGGCCTGCACTTGGGCTAGGCCCGTACAAACCAGGGCTGGCGCAACCCATTAGGCGACCTAGGCAGTTGCCTAGGGCTCTGCGATTTTGGGGGCGGCGACTGCGGCGGTTTTTCGGCGGCGGGACCTGCTGCGGGGGGGGGGGGGGGGGGGCGGCATTTCAGGGCGGGACCTTCCACTGCCTAGGGCGGCGGAAAAGCTGGCAGTGCTCCTGGTACAAGCGCACCAGGACTCATTCCCAGCTTAGCAGATAAAAGCCTCCCCAGCCCAGTAAAACATTAGTGCTGCTTAGCACTGTTAACTAAGGAATGTCTCTTTCTCTCCCACACCAGCAGAAGAGTGTATTAATGGTTTTAAAATCATCAGGTACATCCTAAATTACATCATGTTATTTCTTTCCACTCTTGATATAGATCAATCCTGTTTACCTATAAAAACTCAATGATTGTTCAGGTTTACGCTTCCTTTAGAGTTCAGTATTTCACTGTCATTCTATTCCACTCTAGATGTTTGGAAAGTGAGTGCTAGGATATATCCTCCTAATTCATCTCTCACCTGACTCAAATTGGATTCCAGTTCTGCTAACTTTGCTGCTATATCTGAATATCTGAATAAAAGAACAGTTTGAAAGTAAAGCATCTTTCTATGGGAAACAAGGCAGAATGTCCACAGATTGGCCAGGGAGATTCCAGAAGAGAATCTTAATTGTAAGCATCCCAGTTATAGGCACTGTATGAAAATTAGTGACCTTAATTTGCTTCCACTGCAGTAACAAAGTGATCCAGGCTGAGTGGTGCTGACTCAACAGGGCTGGGATTTAGGGGCTTACTCCACGTTGCAATGTTGAGGGATCCTTAACTGCTCCAATGTGCTGACGTCACCCTTACGGAATATGCTGCTAACTGGATTAATACAGTTTTTCCACTGTGGATAAATAATTGAAGAGTCACTAGCTGGGTAAGTG
>NW_020707069.1:0-4602 GCF_002925995.2 Terrapene triunguis
CCCAGTACATGGTAGAGCTGAGACCGCAGCTCAGTGGACCCTTAGCAGAGGTGGCGGCTGAAATGCCTAAGGAACACATGAACAGTTATGAACTTTTTAAAAACAAGGCCAGACTCAGAATGGGGCTAACACCCGAGCATGCCCGTCGGCGGTTCAGAGCCCTAAGGTGGAAACCAGATGTGTCATTTACCCGGCATGCCTACCACATTGACAAAAATTGTGATGCCTGGGTATCAGGAGCAAATGTTAAATCTCTGGAAGATCTGCTTTCCCTAGTAAAAATGGAGCAGTTTTTAGAGGGTGTTCCTGAGGAAATAGAAAGGTACATCCTAGATGGGAAGCCCAAAACTGTAACCGAGGCGGGGGAGATTGGAGCCAAATGGGTGGAGGTGACAGAAAAGAAAAAAGCTAGTAGCAGTTGGAGCGAATATCAGAAGGGGCAAGCCGAAACAAAACCTTACCACCGGGGACAACCCAAGGCCCCACCCACATCCCAAGGGAAACCCCAGACGCCTTCTCACCCCACCACACCAGTCTCCATCAACCAACATCGCCCCGGTGATACCTTAGCAGGGCGATGTTTTAAATGTAATGAACTGGGGCATATAAAGGCTCACTGCCCCAAGAACCCTAACCGATTACAGTTCATTACACCCCAATCACACCAAAGATCCCCAGACCCAGATGCCTCTCTCATACCCTCGGAGCGAAGGGAAACCTTGAGAGTGGGCGGAAAGAAGGTTATCGCTTGGAGGGACACTGGGGCACAAGTGTCAACTATCCACCAATCCCTAGTGGACCCCAAACTCATCAACCCGGAGGCTACAGTGACAATTCAACCCTTCGTGTCACAGTCTGTAACCTTGCCTACAGCCCAGTTGCATGTCCAGTACAAGGGCTGGGCAGGAATGTGGACTTTTGCAGTCTATGACAATTATCCCATCCCCATGCTGCTGGGGGAAGACTTGGCCAACCATGTGAAGCTAGCCAAGAGGGTGGGAATAGTCACCCGCAGCCAGGCTAAGCAAGCTTTCACCCCCATCCCTGTTCCTGAGCCGTCCACCAGAGCCCCGTCTGTGTTACCGGAGACCCAAACACAGGTGGTGGAACCGGATCCCCTGCCAACGACTGCAACAGCCGTAGTGGATCCAATCCCAGAGACCCAGCCAAAGCCAGTCCCAGAACCGGAACTGGCAACGCAACCAGCACCAGAACGATTGCCAGCACTGAGTCCAGCGCTTGCAACCCCGTCTACAACTCCAATGCCAGAGGGCACCAGCGAGCCTGAACTGGCGGAAGCAGCAGATAACCCTACCCAAGAGGCTCAGCCAGAGCCTGAGATACCACATAGTGCACCAGAGGACAGCGGTTCACAGTCAATGAAAACAGCCCCAGCACCTGCATCGCTTCCAGAGGGACCAAGCCCCAGTCCACAGTCCAAGGAGGAACTGATGTCTCCAGCATCAAGGGAACAGTTCCAGGCCAAGCAGGAAGCAGATGACAGCCTTCAGAAAGCTTGGGCGGCGGCGCGGAGCACCCCACCGCCTCTCAGCTCTTCTAACCGATCCCGGTTTGTTGTAGAACAAGGACTGTTATACAAGGAGACTCTTTCTGGTGGGCACCAGGAAGACTGGCATCCTCAAAAACAGTTGGTAGTTCCCACTAAGTATCGGGTAAAGCTCTTGAGCTTAGCCCATGATCATCCCAGTGGCCATTCTGGGGTGAACAGAACCAAAGACCGGTTGGGGAAGTCCTTCCACTGGGAGGGAATGGGCAAGGACGTTGCTAATTATGTCCGGTCTTGTGAGGTGTGCCAACGAGTGGGAAAGCCCCAAGACCAGGTTAAAGCCCCTCTCCAGCCACTACCCATAATTGAGGTCCCATTTCAGCGAGTAGCTGTGGATATTCTGGGTCCTTTCCCAAAGAAGACACCCAGAGGAAAGCAGTACGTACTGACTTTCATGGATTTTGCTACCCGATGGCCGGAAGCTGTACCCTTAAGCAACACCAAGGCTAAAAGTGTGTGCCAGGCATTAGCAGACATTTTTGCCAGGGTAGGTTGGCCCTCCGACATCCTTACAGATTCGGGAACTAATTTCCTGGCAGGGAACATGAAAAACCTGTGGGAAGCTCATGGGGTGAATCACTTGGTTGCCACCCCTCATCACCATCAAACCAATGGTCTGGTGGAGAGGTTTAATGGAACTTTGGGGGCCATGATACGTAAATTCATAAATGAACACTCCAATGATTGGGACCTAGTGTTGCAGCAGTTGCTTTTTGCCTACAGGGCTGTACCACATCCCAGTTTAGGGTTTTCACCATTTGAACTTGTGTATGGCCGCGAGGTTAAGGGGCCATTACAGTTGGTGAAGCAGCAATGGGAGGGGTTTACGCCTTCTCCAGGAACTAACATTCTAGACTTTGTAAGCAACCTACAAAACACCCTCCGACACTCTTTAGCCCTTGCTAAAGAAAACCTAAAGAATGCTCAGGAAGAGCAAAAGGCCTGGTATGATAAACATTCCAGAGAACGGTCCTTCAAAGTAGGAGACCAAGTCATGGTCTTAAAGGCGCTCCAGGCCCATAAAATGGAAGCGTCGTGGGAAGGACCATTCACGGTCCAGGAGCGCCTAGGAGCTGTTAACTATCTCATAGCCTCCCCCACCTCCAACATAAAGCCTAAGGTATACCATGTTAATTCTCTTAAGCCCTTTTATTCCAGAGGATTAAACGTTTGCCAGTTTACAGCCCAGGAAACAGATGACGCGGAGTGGCCGGCAGGTGTCTACTACGAAGGAAAAAGGAATGGTGGCGTGGAAGAGGTGAACCTCTCCACGACCCTGGGACGTCTGCAGCGACAGCAGATCAAGGAGCTGTGCACAAGCTTTGCACCGATTTTCTCAGCCACTCCAGGACGGACCGAACGGGCATACCACTCCATTGACACAGGTAATGCTCACCCAATTAGAACCCCACCCTACCGGGAGTCACCTCATGCCCAAGCGGCTATACAAAGGGAGATCCAGGACATGCTACAGATGGGTATAATCCGCCCCTCTAACAGTGCATGGGCATCTCCAGTGGTTCTAGTTCCCAAACCAGATGGGGAAATACGCTTTTGCGTGGACTACCGTAAGCTAAATGCTGTAACTCGTCCTGACAACTATCCAATGCCACGCACAGATGAGCTATTGGAAAAATTGGGACATGCCCAATTCATCTCTACTTTAGACTTAACCAAAGGGTACTGGCAAGTACCACTAGATGAACCCGCTAAGGAAAGGTCCGCCTTCGTCACCCAGGCAGGGGTGTATGAATTCAATGTACTCCCTTTCGGGTTGCGAAATGCACCCGCCACCTTCCAAAGACTTGTAGATGGTCTCTTAGCGGGATTGGGAGAATCTGCAGTTGCCTACCTCGATGATGTGGCCATTTTTTCTGATTCATGGACAGAACACCTGGAGCACCTGGGAAAAGTCTTCGAGCGCATCCGACAGGCAGGACTAACTGTTAAGGCTAAAAAGTGTCAAATAGGCCAAAACAGAGTGACGTACCTGGGGCACCAGGTGGGTCAAGGAACTATAAATCCCCTACAGGCCAAAGTGGATGCTATCCAAAAGTGGCCGGTTCCAAAGTCAAAGAAACAGGTCCAATCCTTCTTAGGCTTGGCCGGATATTATAGGCGATTTGTACCACACTACAGCCAAATCGCCGCCCCGCTGACAGACCTAACCAGAAAGAAACAGCCAAATGCAGTTCAGTGGACTGATGAGTGTCAAAAGGCCTTTAACCAGCTTAAGGCAACACTCATGTCTGACCCTGTGCTAAGGGCCCCAGACTTTGACAAACCGTTCCTAGTAACCACAGATGCTTCCGAGAGAGGCGTGGGAGCAGTTTTAATGCAGGAAGGACCGGATCAAGAATTCCATCCTGTCGTGTTTCTCAGCAAAAAAACTGTCTGAGAGGGAAAGTCACTGGTCAATCAGCGAAAAGGAATGCTACGCCATTGTGTACGCGCTGGAAAAGCTACGCCCATATGTTTGGGGACGGCGTTTCCAACTACAAACAGACCATGCTGCGCTACAGTGGCTTCATACCGCCAAGGGAAATAACAAAAAACTTCTTCGGTGGAGTTTAGCTCTCCAAGATTTTGATTTTGAAATACAACACATTTCGGGAGCTTCTAACAAAGTGGCTGATGCACTCTCCCGGGAAAGTTTCCCAGAGTTAACTGGTTAACAATTGTTCTTGGAATGAAACATATTGTTAGTTTTTATATAATCAGTAGTATGTCTAAAGGTACATGTGTCTTATTAACTCTGTTTTCTCCTAGAACTCCAGGAAGAAATCACAGCCAGTGTGGAACCGAACGTCCAACACTATCTGTGATTTGGGGGGCGTGTCATAACTATGAAGGGAAGGGTAACAGCTCTCTGTGTACAGAGACTCCAAATCCTTTTACCTGTAAAGGGTTAAGAAGCTCGGGTAACCTGGCTGACACCTGACCCAAGGACCAATAAGGAGACAAGATACTTTCAAATCTTGGGGGGGAAAAGGTTTGTGTGTGTGCTCTTTGTTTTAAGGGGTGGTTCGCTCTTG
>NW_020707070.1:0-5479 GCF_002925995.2 Terrapene triunguis
AAAACTTCAGAAACAGACTTCAAAGAGAAACAGCAGAACTAAAATTCGTTTGCAAATTCAACACCATTAATCTGGGCTTGAATAGGGACTGGGAGTGGCTGGCTCATTACAGAAGCAGCTTTTCCTCTCCTGGAATTGACACCTCCTCATCTATTATTGGGAGTGGACTACATCCACCCTGATTGAATTGGCCCTGTCAACACTGGTTCTCCACTTGCGAAGTAACTCCCTGCTCTCCATGTGTCAGTATATAATGCCTGCATCTGTAACTTTCACTCTATGCATCCGAAGAAGTGAGGTTTTTACTCACGAAAGCTCATGCCCAAATAAATCTGTTAGTCTTTAAGGTGCCACCAGACTCCTTGTTGTTTTTGTTTGTAGCGAAGTCCCTCCAGAGGTAAGAAACAGGATTGAAGACAAAATGGAGATGAGGCATCAGCCTTATATAGTCTTTTCCAGGTGTAAGAACACCTCTTTGTTTTCGCTGTGGAAAATTACAGCAAAATGGAGTCTGGAGTCACATGGGCCAGTTCCTGCATACTAGAGTCTCAAGGCATATTTGCCTTCTCTCAATGGGTTCATTGTATAGCTGATGGTCCTTAATGGGCCATCAAGCAGGCTAGGCAGAGCTGACACCAACTTGTCTGGGATGTTTCCCAGAAGCATAGCATAAGTTTGAAATACAGACAGTATAGAGCCAATATTCATAACTTCAACTACAAAATTGATACATACATAGAGACAGCATAATCATAACCAGCAAACCATAACCTTGTCTTAGACACCTCATTTGACCCCCTTTATACAAGATTTGGTGCCACTACAGGACCTTGGTAGCAACAATGATCTATATGGTCCCTGATTATATCAATAACGTCACAGCATGTTTCAGGGAATTTACTATTTGCTGAATAAATAAATCGCCCACCTCTAACTAGGGTGACCTGCCCCCCCATGTGTCACGATATTTTGTTCATGTAATCTGGTCACCCTCCCTCTAACTCTCAGGGCAGAGCTGGTGCCACAAGTGGTTTAGCACCATCTGGGATGTTCTAAGGTGTTTTCTGGATTCTCAAGTTCTGGGAACAAAACCAGAAGAGACATTTCACTACTAGACTGTGAAAGACAGCGACTCGTATCCCAACTGGCCACATCCCCTCTCCATGTAAACCCTCCATGTAAGCTTCTGAGGGGGAAGAGCTCTCTAGTCCCTCTATTGCTGAAAAATGCTCCCACAAAGCTTCATTTGCATAGGAAACCTACCCATAATTCCTCTGGAGATTTTGCTCTGAGAGATGACAAAGAGTGAGGACTTTGCCGCAATAGCTGTTGCGGGGACTTTGTGGCAAGAAAGAACACAGAGCACAGCTGCTGCAGAGAAGTGGGTGGACTCTGGTGAGGCCCTCCCTACCCAGCCAGCGTCTTAATAAAGCTGAATCACTAAGCTGGGTTAGGTGGTGGCGCCTCTGGACAAGCAGCTGCCTTGGGACTGGAGACAGAGCTGTGAACAGGCATTTGGATGACTGCAACTCCCTAATGCCAACCATGAGCAGGGCTTGGTGGATGAGCGAGGTGGTGTGGCCAAGGGGCTATCACCTGGGAGACCCTCTCATGGGCACATGGGAAGGGAGTTAGATGGACGACTGCCAAAATTACTGGCGCTAGATAGGGCAGGGCAGGCATTTTATTCTTTATTTGCATTTTTATCCTGTGACTGTTATTTCAAGTTGGACTGTTCTCCTTTCCCTGATAAAGAGTTCTTTGTTTGCACAAAGTCTCAGGCAGCTTGTAAGTGGCAAAGTTCTGTATGTTCAGGGCTGTTTTATTTCCCCAGCATTCTGGGTGGGAGCTTGAATGAGTTTAGTTGTTTGCCAAGAGGGACACTACATGTATTCACCCACTTGTCGCTGTGTTAGCCACCTGGCAGAAGGGGGACAGAGGATTGGAGTCGAACTTGTATTCAAATTAGCGAGATCGTTCTTATTCCATCAGCCAGAGTTATACCCAGTCCTAGAGGGGGAGAATGCTTTGTGTCTCTCTGAGCTTCTCCCTCAGATGATCCTTCCGCTCCTCCAACAACAGTGAATCTCCAAAGTCAAACCTTAATGGTCTATCGGTGAGGCCTGGGCTTCACACGGGAGTTGTAGAATGGTCTCCCACTCAGATAGCTCTGCTGTCATCTGACATAGTTTCACCACAGAAGTGTGAGTTATCCCATTAATGACTGGCGGAACCATCTTGTGATGTTATGAGTGTGATAGAATATCTCATTGAAAGGTGACAGGGCCAGAAAGAGTTAATTACCTCCCAGACTGACCTGACCCAGGGCCGAACTTTAAAGACTGGTTAGGAAGATCTGTAAATGAATAGAGCTTTGAAATGCAAGTCTGCATTGTTAGAGGTAGAAGGGGAGGTGTTTGCTCAGGTCTTATGATGTAAGCAAACAAGTCTTGTCTATTGCTATAGCTTTGATTCAAAGATCAAAAAAGGAGTATCAGTATTTAGGAAGACACTTGAGGGAAATAGTATTATTGTCTCTATGTCTCTTTGAAGGTTGTGGTACCTGTATCTGAACTGTTTAATGGATAAATTACCCTGTGCTAATTGGCAGGATGTTTAGGAGAAGGAGAGTTAAGCCTATTGTTTTCTCAGGCCAAAAGGCTGCAGGAAATGTATAAAAACCCTGGGACACGATCCTGCTTCATCTCAGATCTGCTTTGGGTTTCAAGAAGGGGAAACCTTAACCCACAAGGATTGAGATCCCCAGTCACTGACTGGAGCCACCCTGAATATGGACGTTGGACTATAACCTATGGACTATTTCTAAAAGGACTTTTGGCAACTACAAGCTCATCTCTGCTCTGTATCTGAACCTCAAGAATTGAATTCAAGTCTGTCTGTATATTGATCTTTTAACCAACTCTCTCTCTCTTTCTTTTCTTTTTTAATAAATTTTAGTTAGTTAATAAGAATTGACTATAAGCGTGTATTTTGGGTAAGATCTAAGTTATCATTTGACCTGGGTCTGGGGCTTGGTCCTTTGGGATCAGGAAAACCTTTTCTTTTATATGATGAGATAAGATTTTCAGAATTTGTCATCATCATATTTGACGTGTGTGTCTGGACGGAGGCCTGAGGCTGGGCACTTTAAGGGAACTGCGTTGTTTGGACTTCTGAATAACCAGTGAGGTACTATAGAAGCTGTTTTGGGCTGGCTTGGTAAATCTAAAGTATTGGAATATCCACCAGCGTTTGGGGTTTGTCTGCCCCGGTCTGTTTGCAGCTCAACCTAATGGAGTGACCTCAGCTGGCTCCCACGGGCAGCGCCGTCACACCTTTTCTTTGTTTCTTGCAAGCAAAGCTATGACTGGGCTGCAGATCAACACTCCTTCCAGTGGTCGCTCCATCATCAGTCCTGACTTTTGACTGTCTTTCAGGCAAATGCTTAGAATGAGCAGTTGTTTCTCGGTCCTAGCACTTCACATTTTAAAATGCATGTAGGCAGAAGAAGAGACCTGTTCGGGAAGCTCAATTCTGTAATTACATCCAGCCGTGACCCCTCTAACGGGGCTGGACAGGGTAGTTTTCTGAATTTACTTCAGGTCTGGATTTCAGGGGACATTGGGTTGCAAAATGGTGTTACCCCCCAAAGTGCAAGCAAAGGCTGTTTCATCCCAATATGCCTTCTCCCAATCCATTAGTCACTGGATAAGGGCAATGAAGTAAACTCTAGCCAACCCAAAGGCTACATTCAGTATTCTCAGGTGTCTGGGGAATCAAGCAGATTTAGTTATTTGTCAAGGGGGTGTGTTTAGTTTTCCCAGGTTTCCGGGGTCTCAACTGGATTTAGTTTGGCAAGATATACAAGACATTAGATATACTTGAACCCAGCCCTTCTTTTACTGCTAGTCACAAGGTAGAAGGTTACATACAGAGGAGCGACAGCTTGTATTCAAATTAGGCAAACTGGATTCTTCATTAGAAGCACAGGTCACATCCTCATTGCTCCATGTCAGCTTGTAAACTAATAACCAGATGCCGAACCGCCCATCGGGAACTGAATAAAAGCAGCTGGATTTCCCTTCCCAAGCTCAGTCGCCCACAGACTGGCAATATCGGAGAACAAGGCTGTAGCTGTTGAACCACCTGGAAGCGAACTGAAGTTTCTGCCTATCTCATAAAATCGGTGACTGAGCTGCCCAGGTGAGCTGGAGAGTCCCTCTTCACCTTTTCCCCAGCTGGTCAGTAGCTTTTGTACCTGCCTTCCCTTCAGGGCCGCCCAAAGAATTCCGGGGGCCTGGGGTCTTCGGCGGCGGGGGGCCACCGCCGCCAAAGACCCGGCACTTCGGTGGCAGGTCCCGGGGCAGAAGGACCCCCCGCCGCGGGCCTTCGGGGCACTTCGGCGGTGGGTCCCGGAGCAGAGGGACCCCCCGCCGCCGAATTGCCGCCGAAGACCCGGAGCGGAAGAAGCTCCGGGGCCCCTGGAGCGAGTGAAGGACCCCGCTCCAGGGGCCCCGAAAAACTCTCGTGGGGGCCTCTGCGGGGCCCGGGGCCTGGGGCAAATTGCCCCACTTGCCCCCCACCCCATGGCGGCCCTGCTTCCCTTTCAGCCAAGCGAGGACATGATCTTCCTAATGTCAACCCTTCCCAGAGGACGTGCACTGAGCTAGCAATTCAGTGAGGGTGCAATTCACCCCAGTGCCATGAGCCAGCAACAGAGCCGGGCTCCAGCTGAGTCCTCAAACGAGGGTGGCAGTGGGACTGCAATGGTGATTGGGCGTCTGCCCAAGGGAATTTCTCTCTGTGATGTCGATGCACAAGGAACAGGCAGGATTTTCTGACAGGTTAACCCCCGTTGTCTAGGAAGGATCATGAGTCAACTCTCACATCTTTGGCCAGTGCTCAAGCCAGTCAGAAGACAAGGCAAGAAGCTGGCTGTGTGACCGCTTTCCTCCAGCTGGGTGTTCCCCGAGCTAACCCTTCGATGGTCCAGTTTCAACTCCATTTCATGAAGCCTCAGGCAGTATACCCACTTGTGTCCTGTCCAGTTACAGATACTACAGCTTAGGTTTTGGGGATCCCTTGGAGATGGTCTATCCACATCGACCATCACGCCCTGGGATGGATTTATTTGAATCCCACTTCATGTTGCCCTTCATGTGCCCCCCCTTGGGGCCCCAATCTGGGCCAGTCACCCTTTGTTTTGTTCTCACCACCGGACACACTGTCCGCAGATTCATCTGCCAACTGGCCTGTGCTATGAAGATCCTTGGGCTCCCTGTCCACTAGCCACGGTTTAAGCTCATGGGGACATTCCCATAGCTCCAATCCTACCAGGTCATATAGTGACACCTCCACCTTGTGAGCAGCAATGCCAGCTGCTTTGTGCATCCAGGTCAGTTTCCCCACATGGGTGTAGGAGGGGAATGCAGGGGTTGGGGTGAAGGGGCAGTGCAGGGGTTAGGGGCATAGGAGGGGG
>NW_020707071.1:0-5481 GCF_002925995.2 Terrapene triunguis
AAAACTTCAGAAACAGACTTCAAAGAGAAACAGCAGAACTAAAATTCATTTGCAAATTCAACACCATTAATCTGGGCTTGAATAGGGACTGGGAGTGGCTGGCTCATTACAGAAGCAGCTTTTCCTCTCCTGGAATTGACACCTCCTCATCTATTATTGGGAGTGGACTACATCCACCCTGATTGAATTGGCCCTGTCAACACTGGTTCTCCACTTGCGAAGTAACTCCCTGCTCTCCATGTGTCAGTATATAATGCCTGCATCTGTAACTTTCACTCTATGCATCCGAAGAAGTGAGGTTTTTACTCACGAAAGCTCATGCCCAAATAAATCTGTTAGTCTTTAAGGTGCCACCAGACTCCTTGTTGTTTTTGTTTGTAGCGAAGTCCCTCCAGAGGTAAGAAACAGGATTGAAGACAAAATGGAGATGAGGCATCAGCCTTATATAGTCTTTTCCAGGTGTAAGAACACCTCTTTGTTTTCGCTGTGGAAAATTACAGCAAAATGGAGTCTGGAGTCACATGGGCCAGTTCCTGCATACTTTGCTGAGTCTCAAGGCATATTTGCCTTCTCTCAATGGGTTCATTGTATAGCTGATGGTCCTTAATGGGCCATCAAGCAGGCTAGGCAGAGCTAACACCAACTTGTCTGGGATGTCACCCAGAAGCATAGCATAAGTTTGAAATACAGACAGTATAGAGCCAATATTCATAACTTCAACTACAAAATTGATACATACATAGAGACAGCATAATCATAACCAGCAAACCATAACCTTGTCTTAGACACCTCATTTGACCCCCTTTATACAAGATTTGGTGCCACTACAGGACCTTGGTAGCAACAATGATCTATATGGTCCCTGATTATATCAATAACGTCACAGCATGTTTCAGGGAATTTACTATTTGCTGAATAAATAAATCGCCCACCTCTAACTAGGGTGACCTGCCCCCCCATGTGTCACGATATTTTGTTCATGTAATCTGGTCACCCTCCCTCTAACTCTCAGGGCAGAGCTGGTGCCACAAGTGGTTTAGCACCATCTGGGATGTTCTAAGGTGTTTTCTGGATTCTCAAGTTCTGAGAACAAAACCAGAAGAGACATTTCACTACTAGACTGTGAAAGACAGCGACTCGTATCCCAACTGGCCACATCCCCTCTCCATGTAAACCCTCCATGTAAGCTTCTGAGGGGGAAGAGCTCTCTAGTCCCTCTATTGCTGAAAAATGCTCCCACAAAGCTTCATTTGCATAGGAAACCTACCCATAATTCCTCTGGAGATTTTGCTCTGAGAGATGACAAAGAGTGAGGACTTTGCCGCAATAGCTGTTGCGGGGACTTTGTGGCAAGAAAGAACACAGAGCACAGCTGCTGCAGAGAAGTGGGTGGACTCTGGTGAGGCCCTCCCTACCCAGCCAGCGTCTTAATAAAGCTGAATCACTAAGCTGGGTTAGGTGGTGGCGCCTCTGGACAAGCAGCTGCCTTGGGACTGGAGACAGAGCTGTGAACAGGCATTTGGATGACTGCAACTCCCTGATGCCAACCATGAGCAGGGCTTGGTGGATGAGAGAGGTGGTGTGGCCAAGGGGCTATCACCTGGGAGACCCTCTCATGGGCACATGGGAAGGGAGTTAGATGGACGACTGCCAAAATTACTGGCGCTAGATAGGGCAGGGCAGGCATTTTATTCTTTATTTGCATTTTTATCCTGTGACTGTTATTTCAAGTTGGACTGTTCTCCTTTCCCTGATAAAGAGTTCTTTGTTTGCACAAAGTCTCAGGCAGCTTGTAAGTGGCAAAGTTCTGTATGTTCAGGGCTGTTTTATTTCCCCAGCATTCTGGGTGGGAGCTTGAATGAGTTTAGTTGTTTGCCAAGAGGGACACTATATGTATTCACCCACTTATCGCTGTGTTAGCCACCTGGCAGAAGGGGGACAGAGGATTGGAGTCGAACTTGTATTCAAATTAGCGAGATCGTTCTTATTCCATCAGCCAGAGTTATACCCAGTCCTAGAGGGGGAGAATGCTTTGTGTCTCTCTGAGCTTCTCCCTCAGATGATCCTTCCGCTCCTCCAACAACAGTGAATCTCCAAAGTCAAACCTTAATGGTCTATCGGTGAGGCCTGGGCTTCACACGGGAGTTGTAGAATGGTCTCCCACTCAGATAGCTCTGCTGTCATCTGACATAGTTTCACCACAGAAGTGTGAGTTATCCCATTAATGACTGGCGGAACCATCTTGTGATGTTATGAGTGTGATAGAATATTCCATTGAAAGGTGACTGGGCCAGAAAGAGTTAATTACCTCCCAGACTGACCTGACCCAGGGCCAAACTTTAAAGACTGGTTCGGAAGATCTGTAAATGAATAGAGCTTTGAAATGCAAGTCTGCATTGTTAGAGGTAGAAGGGGAGGTGTTTGCTCAGGTCTTATGATGTAAGCAAACAAGTCTTGTCTATTGCTATAGCTTTGATTCAAAGATCAAAAAAGGAGTATCAGTATTTAGGAAGACACTTGAGGGAAATAGTATTATTGTCTCTATGTCTCTTTGAAGGTTGTGGTACCTGTATCTGAACTGTTTAATGGATAAATTACCCTGTGCTAATTGGCAGGATGTTTAGGAGAAGGAGAGTTAAGCCTATTGTTTTCTCAGGCCAAAAGGCTGCAGGAAATGTATAAAAACCCTGGGACACGATCCTGCTTCATCTCAGATCTGCTTTGGGTTTCAAGAAGGGGAAACCTTAACCCACAAGGATTGAGATCCCCAGTCACTGACTGGAGCCACCCTGAATATGGACGTTGGACTATAACCTATGGACTATTTCTAAAAGGACTTTTGGCAACTACAAGCTCATCTCTGCTATGTACCTGAACCTCAAGAATTGAATTCAAGTCTGTCTGTATATTGATCTTTTAACCAACTCTCTCTCTCTTTCTTTTCTTTTTTAATAAATTTTAGTTAGTTAATAAGAATTGACTATAAGCGTGTATTTTGGGTAAGATCTAAGTTATCATTTGACCTGGGTCTGGGGCTTGGTCCTTTGGGATCAGGAAAACCTTTTCTTTTATATGATGAGATAAGATTTTCAGAATTTGTCATCATCATATTTGACGTGTGTGTCTGGACGGAGGCCTGAGGCTGGACACTTTAAGGGAACTGCGTTGGTTGGACTCTAAGTAACCAGTGAGGTACTACAGAAGCTGTTTTGGGCTGGTTGGTAAATCTAAAGTATTGGAATATCCACCAGCGTTTGGGGTTTGTCTGCCCCGTTCTGTTTGCAGTTCAACCTAATTGAGTGACCTCAGCTGGCTCCCACGGGCAGCACCGTCACACCTTTTCTTTGTTTCTTGCAAGCAAAGCTATGACTGGGCTGCAGATCAACACTCCTTCCAGTGGTCGCTCCATCATCAGTCCTGACTTTTGACTGTCTTTCAGGCAAATGCTTAGAATGAGCAGTTGTTTCTCGGTCCTAGCACTTCACATTTTAAAATGCATGTAGGCAGAAGAAGAGACCTGTTCGGGAAGCTCAATTCTGTAATTACATCCAGCCGTGACCCCTCTAACGGGGCTGGACAGGGTAGTTTTCTGAATTTACTTCAGGTCTGGATTTCAGGGGACATTGGGTTGCAAAATGGTGTTACCCCCCAAAGTGCAAGCAAAGGCTGTTTCATCCCAATACGCCTTCTCCCAATCCATTAGTCACTGGATAAGGGCAATGAAGTAAACTCTAGCCAACCCAAAGGCTACATTCAGTATTCTCAGGTGTCTGGGGAATCAAGCAGATTTAGTTATTTGTCAAGGGGGTGTGTTTAGTTTTCCCAGGTTTCCGGGGTCTCAACTGGATTTAGTTTGGCAAGATATACAAGACATTAGATATACTTGAACCCAGCCCTTCTTTTACTGCTAGTCACAAGGTAGAAGGTTACATACAGAGGAGCGACAGCTTGTATTCAAATTAGGCAAACTGGATTCTTCATTAGAAGCACAGGTCACATCCTCATTGCTCCATGTCAGCTTGTAAACTAATAACCAGATGCCGAACCGCCCATCGGGAACTGAATAAAAGCAGCTGGATTTCCCTTCCCAAGCTCAGTCGCCCACAGACTGGCAATAGCGGAGAACAAGGCTGTAGCTGTTGAACCACCTGGAAGCGAACTGAAGTTTCTGCCTATCTCACAAAATCGGTGACTGAGCTGCCCAGGTGAGCTGGAGAGTCCCTCTTCACCTTTTCCCCAGCTGGTCAGTAGCTTTTGTACCTGCCTTCCCTTCAGGGCCGCCCAAAGAATTCCGGGGGCCTGGGGTCTTCGGCGGCGGGGGGCCACCGCCGCCAAAGACCCGGCACTTCGGTGGCGGGTCCCGGGGCAGAAGGACCCCCCGCCGCGGGTCTTCGGGGCACTTTGGCAGTGGGTCCCGGAGCAGAGGGACCCCCCGCCGCCGAATTGCCGCCGAAGACCCGGAGCGGAAGAAGCTCCGGGGCCCCTGGAGCGAGTGAAGGACCCCGCTCCAGGGGCCCCGAAAAACTCTCGTGGGGGCGTCTGCGGGGCCCGGGGCCTGGGGCAAATTGCCCCACTTGCCCCCCACCCCATGGCGGCCCTGCTTCCCTTTCAGCCAAGCGAGGACATGATCTTCCTAATGTCAACCCTTCCCAGAGGACGTGCACTGAGCTAGCAATTCGGTGAGGGTGCAATTCACCCCAGTGCCATGAGCCAGCAACAGAGCCGGGCTCCAGCTGAGTCCTCAAACGAGGGTGGCAGTGGGACTGCAATGGTGATTGGGCGTCTGCCCAAGGGAATTTCTCTCTGTGATGTCGATGCACAAGGAACAGGCAGGATTTTCTGACAGGTTAACCCCCGTTGTCTAGGAAGGATCATGAGTCAACTCTCACATCTTTGGCCAGTGCTCAAGCCAGTCAGAAGACAAGGCAAGAAGCTGGCTGTGTGACCGCTTTCCTCCAGCTGGGTGTTCCCCGAGCTAACCCTTCAATGGTCCAGTTTCAACTCCATTTCATGAAGCCTCGGGCAGTATACCCACTTGTGTCCTGTCCAGTTACAGATACTACAGCTTAGGTTTTGGGGATCCCTTGGAGATGGTCTATCCACATCGACCATCACGCCCTGGGATGGATTTATTTGAATCCCACTTCATGTTGCCCTTCATGTGCCCCCCCTTGGGGCCCCAATCTGGGCCAGTCACCCTTTGTTTTGTTCTCACCACCGAACTCACTGTCCACAGATTCATCTGCCAACTGGCCTGTGCTATGAAGAGCCTTGGGCTCCCTGTCCACTAGCCACGGTTTAAGCTCATGGGGACATTCCCATAGCTCCAATCCTACCAGGTCATATAGTGACTCCTGCACCTTGTGAGCAGCAATGCCAGCTGCTTTGTGCATCCAGGTCAGTTTCCCCACATGGGTGTAGGAGGGGAATGCAGGGGTTGGGGTGAAGGGGCAGTGCAGGGGTTAGGGGCATAGGAGGGGG
>NW_020707072.1:0-3029 GCF_002925995.2 Terrapene triunguis
GGGAATAGAGGGTGGGGAGCCTGGGGAGACAGGGGCAATGGGGGGGCACCAAAATGCAAGTTCGCCCAGGGTGCCATTTTCCCTAAGGGCGGCCCTGACACCTTTACTCCATTTGTGGAGATGTTCTCCCAGCAGGGTGGTGGCTTCCATACGTGTCACGTCGGGTCTTCTGCACACCCCAAAACCTTTCCCTGGAAGCCTGACTTGTCAATTCAGACTTAAGCAGTAGAGCCTTTTTGAACTGTCTGTACCCCCTCCCCCAACTCTGCCCATCTGGCTGTACGTCTCTGTCGCTTTGGGATCCAGTAAGGGGGTGAGACAGCGGAGCCGGTCCACAGGGTCAACGTGGTTCAAACCACAAGCCTCCCCCAAGGCAGTGAGGTATTTATATCACCCCCACTTAAACTGGGGCAGCAATTTGGTGTCTAGGCTCCCTGTGGAATTGGCTTCCCATGGTCTCTCTGCACTTACTCCTCAATGGGACCTCTTGCTCTCCTCTTCTCCATATCCAGTTCATGCTGTCCCTGCGTGTCCTGGTTTTTCTGCTGTTCCACCTGGTGCTGTCACTGCTCCTCCTCATGCATTCACTGTTTCTCTCCATCAGCTCTCTCCCTTTTGGGCCTTCTAGTCTCTGTTCCTCCAGCTTCCAGCTCCAACTCTCATTGTCCCAACTCTGGGGTGGGAAATTGGGCTGTGAGGGAGCCATGCTGCTGCTACGGCTGCTGCCTCTGTCATCCCCAGACTCTGTGGGGAACTTGCCTTCTCCAGCCGTGCAATCAGCTGCACCTGGTTGAATTTCCCAACACTTATCTTCTCTCCCTGCACAGCTCTGTGATGCTCTCTGCAGGGAGGCAGGTACCTGCAATTTTCTTGCTTGTTTCCTTTGACTAGCCTTGTTTGTACTGCTGCAAGTCACTCGCTGCACAATACTCTTGGTGAATTCAGTGTCCCACCCCTGCCACCAGCTGTCAGGGACCCACAGGATCTGTGCTTTGCCCCAGCTTCTAAATGTCCCTGGTGTGCCAGACCCCAAGGGGTCCCACTCTTCTTTAACGGTAGTAGCGAGTCCAGCTGAGATAGACTCCGGGTCAGAGACTTTTGCCCTCTCCAGGGATCAGTGCAACTCAGCAAGTACTTGCAGTGACACCAGGCAGCTTTTCAGCACAGAGATTAGGCTTTATTAGTCAACTGGAGAATAGCATGGGGAAGTCCTTACGTTAGCAGAGAGAAGCAGAGGCAAAGACATAGCCCTTGCTGGCCAAGTCAGGGCTCCCTTGAGCCATGCTGCTAAAGGAACCATCCTGGGATCTTCTCTCTGTCTAATAGAATCATAGAATATCAGGGTTGGAAGGGACCTCAGGAGGTCATCTAGTCCAACCCCCTGCTCAAAGCAGGACCAATCCCCAACTAAATCATACCAGTCTCAGTTCCTTTGTGTCTCAGTCCCAGGTGAGGGCTCCTGATTCTCCCAAGACCAGGTCTGATCCTAGCCGCCTGCCACCTCCTGGTGCATTGTACTCTTCCTGCAGACTCAGGCTGAGTTCGCAAGTTCCACCTGCTGGAGGGCCCTGTGGATAGGTGTCAACTGTTCAGTCCTTGGGGGTTTCCATTGTCTTTCCAGATCCTCCATTGATCTGGGTGGGTTTCAGCCAGTCCCTTAACGACACATTCACACCACCCCAGAGATAGCTAGTGACCCAGCACCTCACGTCTCCTGCTCTGCCACAAGAGCAGCTTTTTAACCCTTTTGTGCCCATTGGGTAACAGTCCCTAGTCGAGTCAGTCACTGCCCCGCATCTCATTCCTAGAAATATTACAGACAATTCCCTCTTCGTCACATCATGTACGACACTTTTTATTTAAAAAATAAAAAACAAGGAAAATTCCAGTCAGAAACAACATTAGAGTTGCAGTTGGGAGAGCGTATCAGTAATACAGGGTAAAACACATTACAGGGACGATGCTATTATCCGGTAAGCAATCATCATAAGCTCAGGAAATTCACAGTTACAGTTGAACCAAAAAGAAATCCAGATATGTTAAGGTCACATTAGGGCACCCAAACAACCTTAACTCTGCCCTGTCATAACTTCCATACAGTTAAAACTCACTGCAATCTTGTGCCTGGGTTACATTTGAATAGCCTATTACAGTGGTTCTCAAACTTTTTTTTTCACGGACCATCACCAATTTTCAAGTGGTCTCGGCGGACCACTTAATGATCTTTCCGTGGGTTGTAGCCCACGAAAGCTTATGCTCTAATAAATTTGTTAGTCTCTAAGGTGCCACAAGTACTCCTGTTCTTTTTGCGGATACAGACTAACACGGCTGCTACTCTGAAACCTTTCCAAATGTTGTTTGTACCATTAGCTAACTATTGTAAAGTGCTTTGGATAAAAACGCTATATTGAAAAAAAAACCCTTAATAATAATGAACGTTTTTTGTTCTACAAATAAAAGCACACAACTCATATTTTAATATCAGTAGTCTTACCTTTCTAATGCGATGGATGTGCCCTTTCTCCCCTGCCGCGCAGCTCCCGAGCTGGGGCTGGGAAGGAAGGGGGTCTCTCCCCCACAGCCGCAGTCCTGGAGCTGGGGAAAGTTGCCTCTTTCTCTGGCCACTGCAGTCCTGCACATTCCAAATTCCCCCCACCCCCTCTTGTTGCCCCCTCCCCACTCCCACCCACCTCTATTCCCTCCGAAGGCCACCACCTCCAGGCACCTAATTAGTGGAGCCACACCTGCACGGCTCCACCAGTTAGGTGGGTGGCCCTTCATTCTCTCATGTGCAGCCGCCCAGGCACGCACCTTAGAGGGAACTATCCGCGAACCACCTGAATGGAGCTCACGGACCGCAGTTTAAGAACTTCTGCTCTATTATATTGTAACCCTTCTGCCCATCTAAGTTGGCAGCAACAAGGGCCGGGTTCTGTATCTAGGGGTTCCGTTTCAATAACACAATGCAAAACCGGCTCGAGCCCCCACCCAGTGACCTGGGACAATTACATACCACCCCCCTGGGTACC
>NW_020707073.1:0-2899 GCF_002925995.2 Terrapene triunguis
GGGAATAGAGGGTGGGGAGCCTGGGGAGACAGGGGCAATGGGGGGGCACCAAAATGCAAGTTCGCCCAGGGTGCCATTTTCCCTAAGGGCGGCCCTGACACCTTTACCCCATTTGTGGAGATGTTCTCCCAGCAGGGTGGTGGCTTCCATACGTGTCACGTCGGGTCTTCTGCACACCCCAAAACCTTTCCCTGGAAGCCTGACTTGTCAATTCAGACTTAAGCAGTAGAGCCTTTTTGAACTGTCTGTACCCCCTCCCCCAACTCTGCCCATCTGGCTGTACGTCTCTGTCGCTTTGGGATCCAGTAAGGGGGTGAGACAGCGGAGCCGGTCCACAGGGTCAACGTGGTTCAAACCACAAGCCTCCCCCAAGGCAGTGAGGTATTTATATCACCCCCACTTAAACTGGGGCAGCAATTTGGTGTCTAGGCTCCCTGTGGAATTGGCTTCCCATGGTCTCTCTGCACTTACTCCTCAATGGGACCTCTTGCTCTCCTCTTCTCCATATCCAGTTCATGCTGTCCCTGCGTGTCCTGGTTTTTCTGCTGTTCCACCTGGTGCTGTCACTGCTCCTCCTCATGCATTCACTGTTTCTCTTCATCAGCTCTCTCCCTTTTGGGCCTTCTAGTCTCTGTTCCTCCAGCTTCCAGCTCCAACTCTCATTGTCCCAACTCTGGGGATGGGAAATTGGGCTGTGAGGGAGCCATGCTGCTGCTACGGCTGCTGCCTCTGTCATCCCCAGACTCTGTGGGGAACTTGCCTTCTCCAGCCGTGCAATCAGCTGCACCTGGTTGAATTTCCCAACACTTATCTTCTCTCCCTGCACAGCTCTCTGATGCTCTCCGCAGGGAGGCAGGTACCTGCAATTTTCTTGCTTGTTTCCTTTGACTAGCCTTGTTTGTACTGCTGCAAGTCACTCGCTGCACAATACTCTTGGTGAATTCAGTGTCCCACCCCTGCCACCAGCTGTCAGGGACCCACAGGATCTGTGCTTTGCCCCAGCTTCTAAATGTCCCTGGTGTGCCAGACCCCAAGGGGTCCCACTCTTCTTTAACGGTAGTAGCGAGTCCAGCTGAGATAGACTCCGGGTCAGAGACTTTTGCCCTCTCCAGGGATCAGTGCAACTCAGCAAGTACTTGCAGTGACACCAGGCAGCTTTTCAGCGCAGAGATTAGGCTTTATTAGTCAACTGGAGAATAGCATGGGGAAGTCCTTACGTTAGCAGAGAGAAGCAGAGGCAAAGACATAGCCCTTGCTGGCCAAGTCAGGGCTCCCTTGAGCCATGCTGCTAAAGGAACCATCCTGGGATCTTCTCTCTGTCTAATAGAATCATAGAATATCAGGGTTGGAAGGGACCTCAGGAGGTCATCTAGTCCAACCCCCTGCTCAAAGCAGGACCAATCCCCAACTAAATCATACCAGTCTCAGTTCCTTTGTGTCTCAGTCCCAGGTGAGGGCTCCTGATTCTCCCAAGACCAGGTCTGATCCTAGCCGCCTGCCACCTCCTGGTGCATTGTACTCTTCCTGCAGACTCAGGCTGAGTTCGCAAGTTCCACCTGCTGGAGGGCCCTGTGGATAGGTGTCAACTGTTCAGTCCTTGGGGGTTTCCATTGTCTTTCCAGATCCTCCATTGATCTGGGTGGGTTTCAGCCAGTCCCTTAACGACACATTCACACCACCCCAGAGATAGCTAGTGACCCAGCACCTCACGTCTCCTGCTCTGCCACAAGAGCAGCTTTTTAACCCTATTGTGCCCATTGGGTAACAGTCCCTAGTCGAGTCAGTCACTGCCCCGCATCTCATTCCTAGAAATATTACAGACAATTCCCTCTTCGTCACATCATGTACGACACTTTTTATTTAAAAAATAAAAAACAAGGAAAATTCCAGTCAGAAACAACATTAGAGTTGCAGTTGGGAGAGCGTATCAGTAATACAGGGTAAAACACATTACAGGGACGATGCTATTATCCGGTAAGCAATCATCATAAGCTCAGGAAATTCACAGTTACAGTTGAACCAAAAAGAAATCCAGATATGTTAAGGTCACATTAGGGCACCCAAACAACCTTAACTCTGCCCTGTCATAACTTCCATACAGTTAAAACTCACTGCAATCTTGTGCCTGGGTTACATTTGAATAGCCTATTACAGTGGTTCTCAAACTTTTTTTTTCACGGACCATCACCAATTTTCAAGTGGTCTCGGCGGACCACTTAATGATCTTTCCAAATGTTGTTTGTACCATTAGCTAACTATTGTAAAGTGCTTTGGATAAAAACGCTATATTGAAAAAAAAACCCTTAATAATAATGAACGTTTTTTGTTCTACAAATAAAAGCACACAACTCATATTTTAATATCAGTAGTCTTACCTTTCTAATGCGATGGATGTGCCCTTTCTCCCCTGCCGCGCAGCTCCCGAGCTGGGGCTGGGAAGGAAGGGGGTCTCTCCCCCACAGCCGCAGTCCTGGAGCTGGGGAAAGTTGCCTCTTTCTCTGGCCACTGCAGTCCTGCACATTCCAAATTCCCCCCACCCCCTCTTGTTGCCCCCTCCCCACTCCCACCCACCTCTATTCCCTCCGAAGGCCACCACCTCCAGGCACCTAATTAGTGGAGCCACACCTGCACGGCTCCACCAGTTAGGTGGGTGGCCCTTCATTCTCTCATGTGCGACCGCCCAGGCACGCACCTTAGAGGGAACTATCCGCGAACCACCTGAATGGAGCTCACGGACCGCAGTTTAAGAACTTCTTTGTAACCCTTCTGCCCATCTAAGTTGGCAGCAACAAGGGCCGGGTTCTGTATCTAGGGGTTCCGTTTCAATAACACAATGCAAAACCGGCTCGAGTCCCCACCCAGTGACCTGGGACAATTACATACCACCCCCCTGGGTACC
>NW_020707074.1:0-3720 GCF_002925995.2 Terrapene triunguis
TTATAAGCACCCCCTCCCCATAAAGCCTTATGGGGTACACTGTCACACCCTCCCCCTGAACTTACTGCCAGAGACTTGGACACTGTCCATGGCGGAGGCAGTACCAGTAAAATTTCTGTTTGTTTTTGGTCACAGTCCCTTTCAGTACCTTGAAACCATATGATGTCACTCCTAGGGGTTCTAGCCCGTTTTGGGGTTCCTGGTCCCCAGATGCTTGCAAACAGGTAGGGATGTAGGATTGCTAACAGAATGCAGGCAGCAATATCTGTTAAAGTGGATGTCTTTTGGCATTTAGCCACCAATGCCATGAGGCGGTGTGCCTCAGTTTCCCCTTCTACATGGCAGCATGGGCCTGTTATGCTTTTGCTGCTTTTTACAGGTATGGGCTGTAAAGTAACCTGCTGGTGGGGCTGTCTTGTTACCATCCCCAGCATGTATAACAGCTTCTTCCACAAATTAGGTATGTTCCACGTCTTTAAAGGGTTTACCGCTAGTGTGAATTCTTTTATTTTATCCCATAGGTGAATTAGCAAAAGACACAAGGTTAACAGCAAATCTACGGTGGACAGGCTTCGTTTACCCAATTTGACTTGTCTAGCCCCTATTGCATTTTCCCAGTTCTCTGTGCCCTCTGGTAGACACTCTGATGCAGATTCTTCTGCCTCTTTGGGGAAGACTTCCAGTTCGGGCACGTGCTTGGGTCTTTGGCCAGGAAAGGGTGTACTACGACCATGCTTGCCCTCGGCCCCTCCCTCTGGAGTTTCTCTGGGCTGGACCCCACTCCCTTGTGAAGTTTCTCCCATGCAGAGATTTCCCCCCCCCTGTCTTGGAGAGAGAGTTTTATCCCTTGCAAGTGTAGCAAGAACAAGATCTTTCCCTGGGGTGCTCTGGACCCCATTGGGCACCCCACTTTCTGTTTCCAAAGGGTCAGCTGGATGGACCCCCTCATCCCGGAGACCTGACCCCCAGGTTTCCCTTAAAACCTGATCCACGGGAGAGGGGACTGGCCTTTTGAATGCAGACTTTTCACCCTCCTCCTGGGAAAGCCCCTCCCTACAAAAGGTGGGTGGACTCTCTAGCCCCCCCTGACCTTCCATTTGGGCTTCCCTCTTTGGGCTCCCCTCTGGGTCCGACACTCTTGTGTCCCCCAAAAGGGAAGGTGATCCTGCCCCAGCTGCGGACTCGCAGCTACCAGCCACGACGGACCTCTTACTGGCCAGCAAAATCCCTCCCCTTTCACTCGGGTTGGGCTGGCACCCAGCTACAGAGTCCTTGGGGCCTGTTCCCACCACAGCGGTCCCCAGGACCCCAACGTCCACCTTTGGGACACACGCCTCTGTGCACCCCAGGGCAGGCCCGGCCCCCTGCTGACCTGCAACTTTCTGGCAGTCAGCAGCTGTGGTGGCCTCCTTGCTACAAGGTGGTACATCCCCCTCCCCCGGGGAGATGATTACGGGACAGGAGCTAGCTTTATCCAGCTCCTCCTTCTTGAACTTCCCTGGAGCCCCGGGGCCATAGGAATCGGCCACAACCAGCCCTGCCCCCGAAGCTGCATCCTTTACTGCTGCAGAGGAATCTAAGAGACACTTTCCTATTCCCCCAGCAGTTGCTGTGACTTCACCCCCCCCTCTGGGGCTTTTAGCACAAGATTCCTTCTCACTGCTAACCAACCCTGGGACAGATTCCGCCACACTAAAGAAATCATTCCCCAGTAGAAACGGTGCAAAATTGTGTGCCACCGTTGCAACAGTCAGCTCAGCCTGCAAATCCTGAGTTTGCATGTGTACTTTAGCTAAAGGTGCAAGGACTTTGTAACCCCCTACCAGCTCTAATTCTGCCATTTTACCTGGCAACAAATCCTTTTCCTGGATCAGGTCCCTCCTGACCACAGAAATCTCAGCACCCGTGTCCCTTAATCCAAGAAGCATTTGACCATTTAATCTAACAGCATGCATATGCTCATTGCTTGGTTGTGTGGAAGCAAGCTTTACAAATCCCGTGTGGAAAGAGGCCACAGCCTGGCTCTGAGAAGCCCCAGCTTCATGTGTTACTTGTTGCCTGCTTCCACTCAGCAAGGGACACTTATTCCTCAGGTGCTCAGTGGACTTACAATGATAGCACCTCTTGGGCTCCTCTGCTTGCACAGGAAATTTGGGACGAGTACCAGGGGAATGGGGAGGTGACCGCCCAGCCTCCTTTTTCCCATACCCAGGGGTAAAACGGTGATTCTGCTTTCCCCCAACCTTATACCCCTCCACCAGTGGTTTATGTTTGATCGCAGCTTGTGCTTGTTCATAAGAGTCAGCATACTCAGCTAATTCACCCACTGCATTTACCTTTTTGTCCCACAAATACTGTTTTACCTCATCACTGCACATACTCAGGAAGTGTTCCTGAGTAACCAGATCACACATCCCTTCAAAGCTGGTAATGCCTCTCCCCCGCACCCATTTATCTACCAAATCTCTCATTTCATTGGCATAAGCCACATTACTTAATCCAGATCCCCTCTTAAGGCTCCTGAATTTAACCCTGTAGGTTTCAGGTGTAACCTGAAACTGTTTCAAAACCAGTTCCTTAAATTTACCATAGTTTGAAGCATCATCAATAGGCATCTTATTGAATATGTCCAGAGCTCTGCCAGTCAATTTTGCTATCAATGTGGTCATCTTTTGATCTTCAGGGATGGCATGGAGGGTGCACAGTCTCTCAAAGGTGATGAAATATTCGGCGATATCGCTGGACTCGTCATACTGTGGACATAGTCGCTCCCATTTGTGGATTTTTGGGGAAGTGGAGCCAGCAGGGGGAGGGTTTTGTCTCCTCGACTCCATAACAGTCAGTTCATGTTTCTGGGCCTCCCTCTGGGCCTCCATAGCCCTCTCGTGGGCAGCTGTCTCTGCCTCTGCTCTCGCTGCCTCTGCCTCCATAGCTCTCTTGTGGGCAGCCTCTTCCCTTGCATGGTCTGCCTCCCTGGCACTAATTTCTAATTGTCTTAGTTCCAACTGTCTCTTATGTTCATTTTCTTTCTCTTTTGCTACCAGCCTGGCCAGCTTTAGTTTATTAGCAGCGTCACTAGTACTCATTGTCCTGCTTTCTTGTGCTGGGCTACAATCCCTCTGCAGTTCACTGAAACTGAGATCACTAGTACTCATTTTCCTGCTTTCTTGTGCTGGGCCACAACCCCTCTGCAGTTCATTGAAACTGAGATGCACTCAGCTGAGGGGATTCTTAGTTAACCGAGACTTTCACAGTGCCCAGCGTTCAGCTTTTCTGGGCAATTTGTACCCTGTGCAGTTTTAGTTTCTTCTGATCTTCCGTCTTACTTATGTTGCTTCCTTTTCTGTCCCTACTTCCCTTTTCCCGAAATAAGCAAACAGAAAATAACAAACCAGTAACCACTTTGTCTGTTCTCCAGCCACCACACTTAAAACTCACTTAAAATCTCTACCAGTATCTCAAAGCAATCAGCTGTGCACAGATCCTGCTCGACTACGCCACTGTGACGGGTTGGATCACAGAAACCCCCTTGGGAGCTGCCACCCGATGTGCCAAGACTACCCCTGCTTCTGTTTTCCCTGCCAGCTCAGGACTCCAGCACCCCGTCTAGCTGAGCCAGCCACTCCTGTCTGGCTCCAACACAGACCCAGGGTCTGAATCACTTGTCCCAAAGCTGCAAGTTTACCCAAAAACAGCTCACAGGAGTGTGCTTGTCTTTAG
>NW_020707075.1:0-1038 GCF_002925995.2 Terrapene triunguis
CTGCAAGTTTACCCAAAAACAGCTCACAGGAGTGTGCTTGTCTTTAGCACTCAGATGCCCAACTCCCAATGGGGTCTAAACCCAGATAAATCCGTTTTACCCTGCATAAAGCTTATGCAGGGCAAACTCATAAATTGTTCGCCCTCTATAACACTGATAGAGAGATATGCACAGCTGTTTGCTCCCCCAGGTATTAATACATACTCTGAGTAAATTACTAAATAAAAAGTGATTTTATTAAATACAGACAGTAGGATTTAAGTGGTTCAAAGTAGTAACAGACAGAACAAAGTAAGTCACAAGCAAAATAAAATAAAATGCGCAAATCTATGCCTAATCAAACTAAATACAGATAAGTTCCTCACCAGTTCCAGAATGCTCCCTTTTACAGGCTAATCTCCCTTTAGCCTGGGTCCAGCAATCTCTCACAACCCCTGTAGTTACCGTCTTTCGTTTCAGTTTCCTTCAAGCATCCTGGGGGGGTGGAGAGGCTCTTTCTTTAGCCAGCTGAAGACAAAATGGAGGGGTCTCCCCCAGGGTTAAATAGACTCTCTCTTGTGGGAGGAGACCCCCCTCCTCCCTCCTATGCAAAGTCCAGCTCCAAGATGGAGTTCTGGCATCACCTGGGCAAGTCACATGTCCCTGCATGACTCAGTCTTTACAGGCTGAAGCCATTGGCCACATGGTATCTTGCATGTCTCCAGGAAGACTTCTTATGTGGATTGGAGCATTCCAAGATGCATTGTTCCCCAAGTGTTTCCTGATCAGGTACTTAACCTGGTGAATTCCTTCCTAAAGAAGCTGACCAAATGCCTCCCAAAGCTTACTTAGAAACCAAGCAAGCATACAGCCCATATTCTTAACCTCAAGTAGAAAATGATATATATATGTACAAATAGGATGAATAGATATAGTAGACCATAACCTTTATGGAGATATGTTACCTGGCACAGGCAGCACCAAACATATTCCAGTTATGTCATACATACATTTATAAGCACCCCCTCCCCATAAAGCCTTATGGGGTACACTGTCACA
>NW_020707076.1:0-3016 GCF_002925995.2 Terrapene triunguis
GCCATGGCCGTCTCCTGGTCCCAGTTCAACAGGGTGAGCCGCGCCAGCGGGGCCCGGGCCGGGAGGGCAGCGGGGGCGCCCGGCTGGGGGCGGGGCGGTGCGGGGGAAGGGATCCTGTAGTAGCTGAGTGACATCACTTGTGGGTACTGAACATAAGAACGGCCGTACCGGGTCAGACCAAAGGTCCATCCAGCCCCGTGTCCTGTCTACCGACAGTGGCCAATGCCAGGTGCCCCAGAGGGAGTGGACCAACAGGCAATGATCAATTGATCTCTCTCCTGCCATCCATCTCCATCCTCTGACAGAGGCTAGGGACACCATTCCTTACCCATCCTGGCTAGTAGCCATTAATGGACTTAACCACCATGAATTTATCCAGTTCTCTTTTAAACTGGTGAGATGCCACAGCAGTGCGCGTCCCCTCGGGCTCCTGGCCAGGGCAGCCTGGCGTGGAGACTTGCTGTCCCATCGGGGCAGCCAGCCAGGAATCCCTTTGGCATAGGCTGGCGGGCGCATCTCGCCGCAGAGCAGCGCGCGCAGGAGCAAGAAGCAAATGGTGCTGAGAGACTGTGAGGGACGGGACCCCGGGACCCTCCTGCCAGGCACTGGTCTCAGCTCACGCTGGCGCTGGACCGGCCCTCCTCTCCCAAGGAAGCTGGCAGGGATGGTGGCAATCCATAACCCTCTGGGTTAGGGGCCCGGCACTTCCACTGTGCCACTCTGCTGCCTGCCTCCCTCCCTCTGGCTAGCACAGGAGAGATGGCGGGCTTGCCTGCCCTGGCAGGACTGTGCCTATAACTGCTCCCAGGAGCAGAGCCTGCTTACAGGGCACCTGGCGCTGAAGGGGGGAACTCGGTACCCAGTGCCCGTCCCGCAGCCAGCGTTCAGAGTGATGCCCACATGCATGGTAGGTGTGTGCATTGCCCTGGTGCCACGCCAGGTCTCCCTGTGGCCAGAGTGGGGCTGGGAGACAGGAGTGGCTGTCGTAGGGCATGCTGGGCTCAGAGACGCTCAGGGTCTTTTGTAATTACCCAGGAAAACTTGCCAGGGCGGAATTACACCTTCTGGCAGTGGTTCGACGGGGTCATGGAGGTGCTGAAGAAGCATCTTAAGCCTCACTGGAACGACGGGTGAGAACCTCCTTCCCATAACGGCCGGCACGGCACAGCCCCCCCCCCCCACCCGCCCGCCAGCCCCTCACCCCCCTCTCTGTGCTCCAGGGCCATCCTGGGCTTCGTCAACAAGCAGCAAGCGCACGACCTGCTGATCAACAAGCCGGACGGGACCTTCCTGCTGCGGTTCAGCGACTCCGAGATCGGGGGCATCACCATCGCCTGGAAGTTCGACTCGCGTGAGTCAGGGTGGGCCCGGGGCAGCATGGAACCAGACCCGTGCCTGGGGCTGGAACGGGGCCAGCTCAGCCCTGGCGTGTGAGTCAGTTGATGGCTCGTGAGCTGTGCGTGGTGCAGAGCAAACCCAGTCATCGTGCTGGTGCAAGCCCTGTCCTGCTGTCTCACCTCGGTCACCATTAACTGTACCAACATGACAGCCTCCACTGGCTGGCTGGGAGCTCTGGAGAGCCTTTGGAAAGGGCAGCTTGGGCTTTTCTCTTTCTAGCTCAGAACACGTGACCTAGGTTGCTCCAGGCTGTCACAAGGATTCTTTTCCCATTTATGAAATCCAGGGCAGTCCATTGGGCGGCGGGTCTGTGCTGAGCAGTACGGTAAATCTTCCAAACGGTGTTTTGTCACGAGAGCTGCGTTTAGAGAGACCTACGTGAAAATACAACCAGAGCAGAGGCCTTCTCTGTGTCTCTCGCAACAAATGAGACTCCATGTTAAACCTGAAATAACATCACGGCTCTGCTTCGCCTCTGGCTCTCAGCTCGGCTTGGCCCATCGCAGAGGAGTTGTTGTTTCACTTTTGTTTCTAGTTAGTTTCACTTTCTGGCTCTCCCTGGAGCTGTGGGGTGATGGCGTGTTGCAGGGGTGCGGGTGAGCGCGAAGAAAAGCTGTTTTCATTAACTTGAGATTTTAAACCAATACGCTAGTGAAACGTGTCAGAGGAGTTTGTACGCCCTGAATGCAGCGGCAGCCCTGGCGCGCCGCACGAGCTGGTGGGAAACTCACGGGACTTGAATTGAAAGTCTGGTGCTATTTGGGTTTTTTCTTAAAGCCCCAGGTCCCGGGTTCAGGTGATTCCATGAGAATCTCACCTTTCGTGTACACAAACAGCCCTGGGGGAAGCAGGGCGGGAATCCTAAAGCGCAAAGCCAGAAGGTGGAGAAAAAGAACCCGATGTTGATTCTTATTGGAGGTCTCATGATTTTGAAGCCAGTCTCGCGATTCCTCGAGGCCTGAGTCCTGGGGCCAGCTGTGCCACACAAGGGCCTGACTTGAGCAGTGTTGTTGCCCGCGGCTCCGGACTCTGCGTCTCACTGTCGTCTCTGCTGTTGCGTTTCTAGCTGAGAGGATGTTTTGGAACCTCATGCCCTTCACAACCAGAGACTTCTCCATCCGCTCGCTGGCCGATCGCCTGGGTGACCTCAATTACCTCATCTACGTGTTCCCCGACCGACCCAAGGACGAGGTCTTCTCCAAGTACTACACACCGGTTCTCTGTGAGTCGCTCTCGGCGCTGGGCTCTGCACTGGCCTGTGCTCCCCTCATCCTGCCGCGCACACACACTCAGACTCTGGGGCCGTGGGAGCTGGCACCAGCTCGTACCCCTGAGGGCCTGGCCCGTTAGCAGCGATCGGTTCCTCTCGGTGGTGTCTGGCCTCGTGGCACAGAGACCCGAACCCGACGGCGCTGACGGGCTCTCTTGCTCGTTGGAGCCCTCGTGCCGACCGGCTGCTAGCCCAGGTGACGCTGTCGGGTCAGTGCCTGGAACGTCCCCCGGCCTTTCCGTGCCTTAGCACTGTCTCCTCTCTCTCGCCCTGTCTACAGCTAAAGCCGTGGATGGATACGTGAAGCCACAGATCAAACAAGTGGTGCCAGAGTAAGTCCGTCTGGGC
>NW_020707077.1:0-280 GCF_002925995.2 Terrapene triunguis
GCCATGGCCGTCTCCTGGTCCCAGTTCAACAGGGTGAGCCGCGCCAGTGGGGCCCGGGCCGGGAGGGCAGCGGGGGCGCCCGGCTGGGGGGGGCTACTTGGTGACAACAGCGTGGGGTGGGTTGCGGGGCAGCAGGAGACCCAGGGTGGCCTGACCCATTAACGTCCTTCGACTGCCAAAATTCTTACCTCACCATTCTCCCCGCCCCCCTCGAGCGCCGTCCCCCCCCGCAGCCCCAGGCCAGACATCCCCCCCGCCCCCCTCGAGCGCCGTCCCCCCC
>NW_020707077.1:380-2529 GCF_002925995.2 Terrapene triunguis
CTCAAGCACCGTCCCCCCGCCCCCCTCGAGCGCCGTCCCCCCCGCAGTCCCCAGGCCAGACATCCCCCCCACCCCCTCTCGAGCGCCGACCCCCCGCAGCCCTGGCCCGCCATCCCTCCCGTGTGGTGTGTTCTTGTCGGTGTGGGGGGTGGGGAGGGCTGGGGTTTGTGACGTCCGTGTCCAGGCTGCTCCGGCGCGGCCGTGGATTGCTTTTACCCTGCGGGCCGGGAGAGAGCCCCGTGGCACAGCCCGCAGGCCTGGCCGTCACTGCTTCGCATTGTTCTTCACCCAGGAGAATTTACCCGGCTGGAATTACACCTTCTGGCAGTGGTTCGACGGGGTCATGGAGGTGCTGAAGAAGCATCAGAAGCCTCACTGGAACGACGGGTGAGAACCTCCTTCCCGTAACGGCCGGCATGGCACAGCCCCCCCCCCCACCCGCCCGCCAGCCCCTCACCCCCCTCTCTGTGCTCCAGGGCCATCCTGGGCTTCGTCAACAAGCAGCAAGCGCATGACCTGCTGATCAACAAGCCGGACGGGACCTTCCTGCTGCGGTTCAGCGACTCCGAGATTGGGGGCATCACCATCGCCTGGAAGTTCGACTCGCGTGAGTCAGGGTGGGCCCGGGGAAGCGCTGGGCCGGCTTTGCCACTCCTCTGGCGCATCTCACCGCTGGCTGGGGGTGGGGGGGGCACCCCACGGTTCCATTGGGGGCCTGGTGGGGAAAAGCTGAAGGAACGGGCGTCTCACTGCCCTGCCGGCCGGCTCGAGGGGACGGAGACATGCCAGTGTTCTCTATCCAGCGTGGCTGGCGGGGAAGGACGGCCCACAGAGGGTCGGGGCAACTGAGCACACGGCTGGGTTTGGTCTCGGCTCCTTTCCCTGCCACGCCTGGCCCTTCGCGGCCCGGCTCACGCCGCCACCTTTCTCCTGTAGCCGACCGCAACCTGTGGAACCTGAAACCCTTCACGACCAGAGACTTCTCCATCCGCTCGCTGGCCGACCGCCTGGGCGACCTCAGTTACCTCAACTACGTGTTCCCCGACCGGCCCAAGGACGAGGTCTTCTCCAAGTACTACACGCCGGTTCTCTGTGAGTCGCTCTCGGCTGGGCAGGTCCGCCCGACGCGGCGGGTGCTGGCCGAGGGGCTCTGCCAAGACCTGGCCCCGGCTGCTGCGGGGCTGGGCCTGACCCGGGTGTTCTGCGGCGTGGGCGGGGAAGGCAGGTTCCTGCAGCCTGGCGGGACGCACGGGGCAGGAGCCGGGCTGTGGGTGCGTATACACCGGCAGGCTGCAGCAGGAGCCTGGGGGTGACGGGGCAGCGCCGGGTTCTTGCCCGCAGCCGGCCTGTGACTCCGGGAGGAGCCCAGCGTTCGGACTGGTGGGCTCACGGCTCTTTCCTCCAACTGCAGGTAAAGCTGTGGATGGCTACGTGAAGCCCCAGATCAAACAGGTGGTGCCAGAGTAAGTACTTCCCCGCCGAGGCGGCTCGTGCCTGGGCTGCCCTCCTCCAGGAAGCCGGGCTGTGCCCTGGGTGAGTCCTGCCAGCCAAGGCCCTGTTCCCCCGCAGGCACCTGGCCTGGCCTTTTGGGTGAAGTGCCAGCAAGGAGCTCACTGCCTTTCCAGCCCACTCTGCGCTGGGTTCAAGTCTGTCCCCGGCTCCCTGCGGATGGCTGCGGGCGACTGACACCCAACGCGGCTCGGCTGCCAAACTGGGTCTGCTGGCCCCACGGCCGCAGGCGCCTCCTGTGTGAACGCGGGCCGTGGCGGGGGGTGTAAGGCGCCATTGGCACCCTCCCCCCGGCCCACAGGGACCTGGCCCGAACACAGCCCCTGGCAGCGGCACCATGATCCCGAGAGGGAGCTGGAGCCAGGGCTGGGGCCAGCAGGACGTGAGCGGTCGCTCCAGCCAGGCTGGACTTGCCCTGGAGCCGGCCCTACAGTGTGATACCAAGGCCCCCAGCATTTCTGACCCCACTGCTCAAATTACAGCGGGGGGGCAGGCCCCCTTACTACTGTTAGCAGCTCCCTCGGTTCTGCCTTGTGCCCCTCCTCCTCACTCTGTGCATTATGCAGCCACTCGGTGTTCAGGGCCCCCCTGCTTTTTCCCCATCGTCGGGGCGCTGCTCCCTTGCCAGCGCCCCCAGCCC
>NW_020707078.1:0-1858 GCF_002925995.2 Terrapene triunguis
GCAGGAGGTACCGGAGGATACCGGCTCCTGGTCGTCCGAGAGAGACGTTCGTGAGCTCACAGGTGAGCGGCTGCATTTGATAAAATGGGCTCTGCTTTGTCTGCAGAGGAGAAGACGGTGCATGATTTTTTATTACGCATCGCTAAAAAGCAGGGAGAGAAGCTTCCCTCTGACGCGTTGTCCCGTTTGCTGAAATGGGGACAAAGACGCGGGTTTTCTGTTACACCGAATACTGTCTTTGATAAGGCAGTCTGGGAGAGTCTAGGCTCTGACCTCTGGGAGTCGGTCTCTCACGGCAACAAGGAGGCCGTGTCATTGAGCCAAATATGGTGCAAATCTAAGAAACTAATAGAGACGCTTGCGGCAGAAGCCGAGGTCCAGTCGGCCATTAATGACCTCTTTCGGCCAAAAGAGGAGCCGCCTTGTGTGTTGCCAGTGGGAGCCCGTGAGTTCTTTGGGGGTGAGGATACTATCATACCACTCATCCCCAGTGCACCCGAAGTTGATCCTCGTACCGTCCCGTTACCAGACGACCCCGCGGATAGAATGGAGGTCTCGAGCCCAGAAGGGGATGAGTTACAAGAATTTCGGGCGGAAATGTACAAACAGGGCCTTCAGCTACAGGACATGCTGAATCAGTTGTCCCATTTGGCCGGTGAGAGCCATCCCCCGCAGTCCCACACATTGCGAGCCCTGAACCAGCCCGGCTTTCCTGTCACCAATGATGTTTGTACCCCAGAGTTCCGGGCGGAGTTCCCGGGGCAGGGTGAGCAGTTGTGGAATAGGTTGGAAAGAATGGCGGAGCCGGGCTTATCTAGCTTTGAAAGGACATATAGGAAAAAACCGCCGGATAAGATCCCTCCGGCGGATGGTGTAGCTACCCCCTGTCCTCGTTGTGGTTTATGGGGCTGCGCGATTGGGTGCACCGGACAGGATAACGTGTCCACGCACCAGCCACTGGATGTCACCAACCCGTTTGCCCCGAAGCCTCCGGCATACTCATCTGATGTTTCCACCCTGCGACATGCTTCAAACAATATCCCGGGCGGCTCGGGCCCCCCGGACCCTGTAAGGCGTTGGCACGGACTTATTAAGGAAGCCCATATAGAGGGGGAATTTGCGCCCGAGGCTTATCCAGTAGTGACACCGGATCCACAGAACCCCGCCAGACGGCAATGGGCTCCCTTAAATTGGAAGCTTGTACGGGAGGCCCAAAAATCTATAATGTCATATGGTATGCATAACGCATATGTGCAGTCCTTGATCGAGCAGATATTTGTTGGGCAGGCCATGTGCCCTTATGACTCTGTGAAATTTGCTGACATGCTTTTAACGCCAACACAGCGATTGTTGTGGAAGGATAATTGGGCGAAGCGCGTCGAGATGGCTCTTATGAAGAAAGGGGTCTATGTGAAGCCACAACTCCAGGCGCGCCTCGACCCGCGCATCTTACAGTCACAGGGACTGGCGTTGGCTGCGTTCAAGGAGGTTCCACAAATGAATCCCTGGTGGGTTCCAGTGAAGTGGGTCCGGCCGTGGCTCAAGACACAAATTGCTGAAGAGCCCGACGCCGCCACGCAGGAACCGGACGATGACCCCGCGGCACCGGACCTGCACTTGTTGTTTGTCACAGCCTAAACACCTGATAATGCTGTACTTCTATTTGTTCGGACTCCTCATTATAGGAGCAGGGGTCTTTGTATATCCAAGTTCTGTATCTTTTGTTAATCCACGATAAAATGTTTGGGTCACCTGGGCGAACCAGATTGGCCAAGAAGCCCTTTTTATTTGTCCATGGCCACCCCATCGAATCCCTTTAGAATATGTCTTATTGGTTATTCTTATTTACACCCCGATG
>NW_020707079.1:0-1049 GCF_002925995.2 Terrapene triunguis
ATGTGCTTCCACCTCTGCACCGATTCTTTCTTATTTGTATTCTATCCGTCGTCATACCACTATAATCTCTCCTAGGTCTGGCTCTTTTCCTTTTATGCCGTGCACATGTGCGGTACTACGTGCCATGGATTTGTAAGCTTCTTTATGATTTGGAGTGGCTTACAGTCATTATGCTCACTCCTTTATAAAAGCAGCCTCAGCCAGCACTTAATTGCAGTACATGCTTTGAGCTTTCAAAATATTTCCCACCCCTGGAGTGCAGCGATTTGAATCAGGCAGATCTGGCTCTGCCGCAGAGAAAGAACACGCAAGCTAGGGCAGCAAAGCGTTAGCGTCTCTGTATTGCATGACCGACTCCAGGCTAAGGCATTTTGCCATCTGCATAAAGCAACAAACTCCAGAGCTGTGGTTCCCTGGCGGCAGTCTGAAGAGAGCTTGTAGGTGGGTCCTCAGAGCGACCTCCCTCTTATTAGGCCTGGTCTACACTACGACTTTAATTCGGATTTAGCTGCGTTAATCCGAATTAATCCTTAACCCGTCCACACAACGGAGCCAGTTACTTCGAATTAAAGGGCGCTTAAAATCGATTTCTGTACTCCACCCCGACGAGCGGAGTAGCACCAAAATCAATTTTGTTAATTCGAATTAGGGGTAGTGTGGCCGCATACCACCGAATTAATGTGGTTAAAATTAATGGGGTAGTGTGGCCGCACACCACCGAATTAATGTGGTTAAAAACCGAATTAATGTGCTTAGTGTGGCCACGCACAATCGAATTTATACAATCTGTTTCCCAAATTCGAATTATCTAAATTCGAATTAATCTCGTAGTGTAGACGTACCCTTAGTGGTGAAGCATCCAGCAGTCTTTAAGCAGTGACACTTGCTGCTAGAAGTCACCTTTTCTCTCTCATGAGTTCCAGCAGCAGGTTTGACCTACAGTACTAAACTGTTGCTGGGATGTGTCACGATGCACCCTTAAGCGGCACTAACCTGTGTTTTTGTGTGTGTGTGTGTGTGTGTGTTCCTTTAAATGGTGTTCAAGCGAG
>NW_020707080.1:0-4315 GCF_002925995.2 Terrapene triunguis
GTGACATGTGATCATGTCACCTGAACTGGAATCCATCTTTAACCTGGTGCTTTTCCAGTGAGGGGGGGTGAAAACCCAGAGGGACAAAGAGTTCCCGCCTTATGCAAAAGATATATAAAGGGGTGGAAGAGAACAGAGAGAGAGAGGAGCCATCATGGAGAATCCCCTAGATAACACCTAAGCTGGAACAAGAGCTGTACCAGGGGAAAGAATTGTGCCCAGGCCTGGAAGGTGTCCAGTCTGAGAAAAACTTACTGAAGCATCTCTGAGGGTGAGATTATCTGTATTTAGTTTGATTAGGCATAGATTTGCGCATTTTATTTTATTTTGCTTGTGACTTACTTTGTTCTGTCTGTTACTACTTGGAACTACTTAAATCCTACTGTCTGTACTTAATAAAATCACTTTTTATTTAGTAATTTACTCAGAGTATGTATTAATACCTGGGGGAGCAAACAACTGTGCATATCTATCAGTGTTATAGAGGGCGAACAATTTATGAGTTTGCCCTGCATAAGCTTTATGCAGGGTAAAACGGATTCATCTGGGTTTAGACCCCATTGGGAGTTGGGCATCTGAGTGCTAAAGACAAGCACACTCCTGTGAGCTGTTTTTAGGTAAACTTGCAGCTTCGGGACAAGTGATTCAGACCCTGGGCCTGTGTTGGAGCCGGACAGGAGTGGCTGGCTCAGCAAGACAGGGTGCTGGAATCCTGAGCTGGCAGGGAAAACAGAAGCAGGGGTAGTCTTGGCACATCGGGTGGCAGCTCCCAAGGGGGTTTCTGTGATCCAACCCGTCACAGATGTCTTAACAGGTGTGTTGTGAGCAAGACACGAGAAGTCATTCTTCCGCTCTACTCTGCTCTGGTTAGGCCTCAGCTGGAGTATTGTGTCCAGTTCTGGGCACCACATTTCAAAAAAGATGTGGAGAAATTGGAGAGGATCCAGAGAAGAGCAACAAGAATGATTAAAGGTCTTGAGAACATGACCTATGAAGGAAGGCTGAAAGAATTGGGTTTGTTTAGTTTGGAAAAGAGAAGACTGAGAGGGGACATGATAGCAGTTTTCAGGTATTTAAAAGGGTGTCATAAGGAGGAGGGAGAAAACTTGTTCACCTTAGCCTCTGAGGATAGAACAAGAAGCAATGGGTTTAAACTGCAGCAAGGGAGGTCTAGGGTGGACATTAGGAAAAAGTTCCTAACTGTCAGGGTGGTTAAACACTGGAATAGATTGCCTAGGGAGGTTGTGGAATCTCCATCTCTGGAGATATTTAAGAGTAGGTTAGATAAATGTCTATCAGGGATGGTCTAGACAGTATTTGGTCCTGCCATGCGGGCAGGGGACTGGACTCGATGACCTCTCGAGGTCCCTTCCAGTCCTAGAATCTATGAATCTATAAGGGTGCACCTGGGAAAAATATATTTTCAGTTACACTTGGCATTTCAATAGCACTTCTGAAGTTAGTTATTTCTTTGCATATGGAATTTTCTATGCCATTTTCCCTAAATAGGTGCTTTATTAAACTGCTGCAGGGCTTGTAGAACTGCAAAAGAATCATTATTTAATCTATACCTTTGGAGCAACACATTTAGGGTGAAATTCACCCCAGTGCAAGACTTGCACTCCATTTAAGTTTTCAAAATAGAGCTGAATGAGACTTAAGTGCTATACAGGCTTTGTGCTGACCCTCTGTACTGGGATGAATTTCACCTTGAAAGGACGTTTTAATCTTGACACAACTTCCTCTTGCAAATGCCTTTTTAAAAGAAAACAATCATTTAGTGCAGTCAGCCACCTGCAAATGGAACAGATAAGAAACATTCAACACGTTAATACTATGAAATGTATTTAGGAAATAATTTAACTGCAACTAGTATTTCTGCATCTACGACTGTTGGCAGCCATCTTGCTGAACGTGACATCTATTCAATGTCCCTGCATAGTGTTCTTGGCCTCCCTGCTTAGGCTGCAAATAGGTGATGCTAACTGTGGATGTTATGATATGGACAGCATACTCAGAAGTCACTAAAGAGCAAACAACCATCACCCACCTGGGCTGGAGGCAGACCAGTGTCCTGGGGGTGAAAAGCTCTGTGTCCAATTAAAACTTGCCCAAGCTTTGCTCCTTTAAATTAATAATGCTTGTATATTAAGCAATTATCCAGTAATATCAAGTATGACTACAAAGCTAAACACAGCAAAAATAAATAGCAATGATTGCTTCAAATTGTGATTCAGGTATTAAATCACAGGCCCATTTCTAAATATAAGACTTTGCTTGATAACTACAAATTGTATTTGTTTTGATATCCTTGGTGGGTCTGTACCATCCTGCCAACATTTCATCATTCAATAGTTCTTAGTAATCATTCTTCATCACCACACTATAAATGCCTAGATAGAAAAGTAATATCCCAATGATGTTCCATGCTATGAACAAGTATCAGGGGATAGCCGTGTTAGTCTGTCCAGTAGCCCCCCAACCTGAAGCAAATACTCACCAGCAACTACACACCACACCACAGAAACACTAACCCAGGAATCAATCCCTGTAGCAAACCTCGTTGCCTACTCTGTCCCCATATCTACTCTAGCGACACCATCAGAGGACCCAACAACATCAGCCACACCATCAAGGACTCATTCACCTGCAAGTCTACTAAGGTTATATATGCCATAGTGTGCCAGCAATGCCCCTTTGCCATGTACATTGGCCAAACCGGACAGTCCCTACATAAAAGAATAAATGGACACAAATCGGACATCGGGAATGGTAACATAGAAAAGCCAGTAGGAGAACACTTCAGTCTCCCTGGACATTCAAGAACAGATTTAAAAGTATCCATACTTGAACAAAAAAACTTCAGAAACAGACTTCAAAGAGAAACAGGAGAACTAAAATTCATTTGCAAATTTAACACCATTAATTTGGGCTTGAATAGGGACTGGGAGTGGCTGGCTCATTACAAAAGCAGCTTTGCCTCTCCTGGAATTGACACCTCCTCATCCATTATTGGGAGTGGACCTCATCCACCCTGACTGAATTGGTCCTGTCAATACTGGTTCTCCACTTGTGAGGTAACTCCCTTCTCTTCATGTGTCATTATATAATGCCTGCATCTGTATTTTCACTCCATGCATCTGAAGAAATGGGGTTTTTTACCCACGAAAGCTTATGCCCAAATAAATCTGTTAGTCTTGAAGGTGCCACCGGACTCCTTGTTGTTCATGCTATGAACAGAGGAAAAAAGACAAGCTAGAGGGAAAGAGAAGAGAAGATCTATCCTCTGTGAAATATAAAATGTTAACACAGCACATGCTCAGTGCTCAATATTTCCAAATGTGAATCTGCTTCAGCATTCTTGAATAGTGAACCACAAAATCTAAAAACAATTCCATGTTACTTTTTAATCATTTAAGAGACATGACCATTCATCAAACAGTGTGTGCATTGAACTGTGTCACTGCTAATTCAGTCCACTGCCAGTTTTTTTTCTCATTACACCAAAGCTCAGAGAAGGGAAATATAAGAACAAAAGGGTGGGGGGGGGGGAACCCACAACATCCTGTTGGAACAGTACTCACTGTTTTCTCAGGGAAAAACAAGTACACGCAATGTTTGGACAACAAAATGTGCTCTGTTGGTTGGTTGTTTTTTAAATCCTGTATCATAGTATACAACTGAATTATATTTCAAGTTCTGAAGAAGTGCAACAGAAAATAAAAATGTAGCACCTACAGAGTTAGCTATGTGACAGTCAGGGCCGGCTCTAGGATTTTTGCCACCCCAAGCAAACAAAATTTTGCCCCCCCCTTTTTTTTTTCATGCCCCCCTGCCCCGCCCAACCCCACAGCTTCCGAACCCCTTCCCCAAATCCCCAGCCCCACCTCCTCCCCCGGTGTGCCGCATTTCCCCCCCCATTACTTCCTGCGGACCCCCCGCAACCTCCCGCCCTAGCTCACCTCTGCTCCGCCTGCTCCCCCAGGCGTGCCACCGCTCTGCTTCTCCCCCCTCCCTCTCAGGCGAGGGAGGGCGGAAAAGCGGAGCAGCGGCGCGTTCAGGGGAGCAGGCGGAGCGGAGGTGAGCTGGGGTGGGGGAACGCAGGAAGCAACAGGGGGGTAGAGGAACCGCTCCCTGCTCCACCACCGCCGCCTCTCCTGAGCGCCCGCCGCTCGGCTTCTCCTCTCTCCCTCCCAGCCTTGTTGTGTGAAATAGCGGTTTCGCGCGTGGCAAGCCTGGGAGGGAGGGGGGAGAAGCGGAGCGGCGGCGCGTTCAGGGGAGCAGGCGGAGCGGAGTTGAGCTAGGGTGGGGGGGG
>NW_020707080.1:4415-7507 GCF_002925995.2 Terrapene triunguis
CCTCTAAAAATGTGCTGCCCAAAGCACCTGCTTGTTTTGCTGGTGCCTGGAGCCGGCCCTGGTGACAGTGAAAAAGAAACACCTGAGAGCAAAAATACATGTGTTTTTATGTTGTTGAGGCTCTGGACTTTATTTACAAGTAAAGAACACTAGAATGTCTGTTTTAAATTAATCTTTGCCTGGCAATGTAAACCAGTGGGTGGAATGGACATTGTAGTATTTCCAGGATTTAAATTTTTTAGAGAACTCCGATCACTTCTAAATTCTCAGATCTGTTTACTATTTAAAGGTGGTAAACTTATTGGTTTTAGTGGTGTTTTGTTTCTCTACGTTCATTTTTTGTTATCAACCCTATAAGATTTTCAGAAATAATCTGCTCTTCAATTTTCATTATTGCTAGGTGCGATGCAAGGAAAATATTTTTATATTGCTCAGACTTTGCAGAAAACAATTATTCAATTGTTTCCCAGGAAATCCCTTTGAAACAGACAATAGCAACCCCTTACTCAGTTAAAAATGATATTTGCTTAGCCACTACATGCTTCTCAGTCATCTTCACCTCTTTTTTCCAGCCAGCACTCTATCCCAAAAGTTCGCTCTCTTAGCTCTCTCTCAGGGTCATGCTACCAGTGCTTTTCTGGATGTCCTTGGCTTTCTGCTCCAACTCTGGTGTTTCTGTCTGCTTCTCCCTCACACACATTCACAACTCCATTAAAACAATAGCCAGCCTCCAGCATTTTCATTCAGCCTCAATGAAACTCCTACCCCCACACAACTCAGCTCCTGAACAGCCCTACATGTGGCCTGTGTTTCAGGTAATGGCTCCTATTGCTTCAGTTATTTTCCTCTAAAAGGAGCATAACTGCTTCTTACACTTATCCTGAATGAACGACAGCTAGCATGCTCACTGCTTCAACGAGGTTTCACCCCACCCCCCCTATTATAACTCCCCCCCCCCCCCCCAGCACTACCCATGCCCATTGTCTTGGTGGAATCCAAAATGGTGATGCCGTGGGCAGATAGCTCTGGAAAGGATCTCCTGTTTCATTGAGTCTAGTCCCCTGCTATTACAGGCAACCTGGCTGAATAATCCCATTCATAAATTTTTCAAGCTCCATCTTAAAACTAGTTCAGTTGTATGCCCCCACTACAGCTATTAGAAGGTTGTTGCAGAACCCCACTCTTCTGATAATTGGAAAACTCCTAATTTCCAGCCTCAATTTATTCATGGCCAGTTTATACCCATTTGTTCTGGTTCCAGCATTGTCCTTTAGATTCAATAGCTCTCCTCCCTCCCTCATGTTTAACACCCCCCCAGCAAATGTGTTTATAGAGAGCAGTCATTTCCCCTCTGAACCTTCATTTTGCTAGACTAAACAAGCCAAGATCTTTTAGTCTCTTCTGGTAAAATAAGATCTCCATTCCCCGATCATCCTAGATGATCTTCTCTGCACCTGTTCCAATTTAAATCCATCTTTCTTGAACCTGGGTGACTGGAATTGTACACAGTATTCTAGGTGAGTTCTTACTAATGCCTTGTGCAATGGCATTAATATTTCGCTGTCTCTACTGGAAATACCTACTTGATAAGACCTTGATAAGGTCACATTTGTCTTTTTCACAGCCACATCCTATTGGTGGATTATAATCTTCCTATGATCAACTAATTCACTCAGGTCTTTCTCCTCCTCTGTTATTTCAAACTGATTGGCCACATCTTATAGCAGAAATACTTGTTATTAGTCCCTAGGGGCATGACTGATCTTTCATTTTGTACTATGCCCTGAAGAAATATAACTAATACAAAGAAGGCTACTAGACTAATCTTCAAATGATGATGAAAATTTGTGCAATGACTTGTTTGTAACAGTACTGGAATGAGTGAACACTGACCCTTTTCCATGTGTCGGGGCAGTAACTTTTTGTAATCACCATGTCCGGTGACTGGAGCCAGGGAATAAAATTTAGTCTCTTATCAGCATACTTGTGTCACACTTGTACTGCACTGTTCTTATTAAAATTATTGTCAAGTGTGGGATATACCTTGTGCTGTACTTGGTTCTTCTCACAATAATGAGGTAACCAAATATTATTACAAGAAACTGTACTGTGGTCTCTTTGACATTCCCAATTTGACTGGCTGGCTGTTCCTGTACTCTCTTGTTTATAGCGTTAGCCACCTTTGAGGAAAAGGTGAATTCCTACACTTTCAATGTGGTGCACAGGGCTGTAACAGGATCGCTGGCATTTTTAGGAGTCAGCCTGCTACTGAATATTAGGTACACAAATAGCGAGTCTGTGGGGAGATTATATTATCCCCTCGTTCCACTTGTCTTTTTTCCTCTCTTTTAAACTAGTAGTGGTGTCATGTGCATCTCTGGTAGAGCTGCAAATAGCTACCCAATTCAAGAACTAGCTAACACCCCTGTACACCCAACTTTCCAAATTTAGGGGCATTCAACAGCATATAGAATATTGAAAAACTGAATTATTCTGATATTCCACAGACTATGTTGCTTTTGCATTTTCATAACCAGGACTGTAGAGAGAGCAGCAAGTGCGTCGGTAGGAATTCACTGCCATGATGATAGTAACAAAACTGGCGCAAATGTGGCCATGCAAAGTATTGTTCAGCTATGTTGGACTACACTGGGAGTGGGTATTAATAAAATTGAAAGGCTTTTCTACAAAACTATGTATTGATGGATGATTAAAGATTTTGAATATAGTCATATCTACTCCAATTTTTTCTCTTTCTTTACCACTATTTGTTGAGTCCTATCAGTGTGATTAGCACGGATGTCAAACTTGATGTCTACTTCAAGAGCCTTACAAGTGAAATATGACAGTTTGGTGTAATTCTAAATAGATTACAGGGAGCTCCTTAAATCAAGGCACTGAAGCACAAGGCATGGTATATTCACTGTGAGCTTTATTGATTCTGTCTGCCCTGCTATGCTATTTACAAGTACTGACTAAACTCCAGTGCTTAACTTGTGCCAGGGCTGAGCCCCGGCACCTCTGGGCTTGCTGCATCAGTAAAAAAATTGCTTGAGCCCTGGAACCTCTTTCATTACAAATTAAGCACTGTG
>NW_020707081.1:0-1502 GCF_002925995.2 Terrapene triunguis
CTTCCTGTATATGTGTGTGCTGGCAAGTGAGTAATGAAGTCTTGCAGGGACATGTGATCATGTCACCTGAACTGGAATCCATCTTTAACCTGGTGCTTTTCCAATGAGGGGGGGTGAAAACCCAGAGGGACAAAGAGTTCCCGCCTTATGCAAAAGATATAAAAAGGGGTGGAAGAGAACAGAGAGGGAGAGGAGCCATCATGGAGAAGCCCCTAGCTAACACCTAAGCTGGAACAAGAGCTGTACCAGGGGAAAGAATTGTGCCCAGGCCTGGAAGGTGTCCAGTCTGAGAAAAACTTACTGAAGCATCTCTGAGGGTGAGATTATCTGTATTTAGTTTGATTAGGCATAGATTTGCGCATTTTATTTTATTTTGCTTGTGACTTACTTTGTTCTGTCTGTTACTACTTTGAACCACTTAAATCCTACTGTCTGTATTTAATAAAATCACTTTTATTTAGTAATTTACTCAGAGTATGTATTAATACCTGGGGGAGCAAACAACTGTGCATATCTCTCTATCTGTGTTATAGAGGGCGAACAATTTATGAGTTTGCCCTGCATAAACTTTATGCAGGGTAAAACGGATTTATCTGGGTTTAGACCCCATTGGGAGTTGGGCATCGGAGTGCTAAAGACAAGCACACTCCTGTGAGCTGTTTTTGGGTAAACTTGCAGCATTGGGACAAGTAATTCAGACCCTGGGTCTGTGTTGAAGTGGACTGGAGTGTCTAATTCAGCAAGACGGGGTGCTGGAGTCCTGAACTGGCAGGGAAAACAGAAGCAGGGGTAGTCTTGGCACATCGGGTGGCAGCTCCCAAGGGGGTTTCTGTGATCCAACCTGTCACACTGTGAAACTCCTCAGATCCTGCCCCAGCACTACACTGGGCTCACAATAAAATCCAGGACCAATTCTCTGAAGGCAACCTGTTCTTGGAGAATCTGGCTTTGCATGTTCAGCAATATCTCACATACTGACTTGAAGCCAAATTCAGGTCCGAAACATTTTTACTGGGTAGCATGGACACAGGACCCTGCAAGAGTAGTGAGAATGTGGGCCTGTGTTCAGACAAACACAGCCACATACTCTGCCCCTTTGTAGATTAGTCCTGCAGTGCAAAGGACTAATCTGCAAGAGATGCTGAGAGATCAGGTCAGTATGTCTTTAAATATGCAGCCTATGGTGCTTGACTCAGGCCCCATCCTGGAATGACTTTCATGGGTTTATGCCTCTGTTCTACAAATTGTGTGGAGTCAGGCCTTTTGAGCACGTGTCTATGTGCAGCCAGAGGTCTGAATCTTGGCCTTGGAGACTAAAGCCTACTAAAGCCTAAATTAAGACGGATATAATAAGCCAGGACATTGGGTTTTGAAAAATGCCATGGGATCTTTAACTTTTGGCAGAAACGAGCAGACAAGACCTCAGATGAATGTGTCATTCAAAGACTGAAGTACAAAGTAATCCCTGAATAGTGTGAAACAGGAAATTGTAATAGTGGGGA
>NW_020707082.1:0-1372 GCF_002925995.2 Terrapene triunguis
AAAGGAGGGGGGATGGTTAATTTCTCCTTGTTTTTAGATCCAAGGGGTTGGATCTGTGTTCACCAGGAGTTGGTGGAAGAGTCTCTCAAGGCTACCCAGGGAAGGGAGTTAGCCCATTGGGAGTGGTGGCAGTGGACCAGATCTAAGCTGGTAGTTAAGCTTAGAAGTTTTCATGCAGGCCCCCACATCTGTACCCTAAAGTTCAGAGTGGGGAAGGAGTCTTGACAGGAAGGGTGTGTGTGAGGGTCGATATATCAAAGATAGCGCAGCATCGTGGGCTGTATAAACACCATCAACTGTTGATCTCCCCAGGACATTTCTACCCTGTGAAATGAGAACCGGAATCATTTCATGAGGAATGGGAAGAGGTCATCTTAACCCAACAGACCAGCCCTTGATTAATTTACCTTCTCACTCCCAATCCTCAGTCACTCGTTTGCCTCCTCCAGAAACACACCCTGGGCCTTGTCTACAATACAAAGTTAGGTTAACCTAAGTCACCGTAAGTGCCCTATTACAGGGACGCAGGAACACCACCTCCCCGAAAGGCGTTGCACCATGTTTGATGTTCCATGGGCGGTGCGGTGCAAGGGTAAACATTGAATGACTTCCGTTGACCCGAGCAGTCCTCCAGAAGCTGTCCCACAAATGCCTGACAGCGACCACTCCGGTCACAATTGTGAACTCCGCTGCCCAGGAACGATGGAGACTAGCAGCTACCCCCCTTTAAAACCCTCATGTAGTTTTGAAATGATTTTCCTGCTTGCCCAGCTTGGCGAGCACATCTTGCAGCTCTCCCTTCTTGTGTGCAACTGCCCAGCTGACCGTGCTGGCTACATCCTTTAGCTGTGCTCCTGCCTGGAGTAGGTTGAAGTTTTTGGATCTGCGGGGCCTGGGGGGAGAAGAGGCTGTGCAGGCCAGCTGGGGACCAGCAGAAGAACATCTACGAGCAGATTGCAGGAGGGATGCAGAAGGGGCACCACAGGGACCAGCAGCAGTGCTGCAGGAAAGCAGAGGGACTATGGCAGATGTACCACGAGGCCAGCGAGGCCAACGGTCTATCTGGTACCAAGCCGCAGAGCTGCTGCTTTTATCATAGACTTTAAGGTCAGAAGGGACCATTATGATGGTCTAGTCTGACCTCCTGCACAAAGCAGGCCACAGAATCTCACCCACCCACTCCTGTAACAAACCCCTGACCTATGTCTGAGCTACTGAAGTCCTCAAATCGTGGTTTAAAGACTTCAAGGTGCAGAGAATCCTCCAGCAAGTGACCCGTGCCCCACGCTGCAGAGGAAGGCAAAAAACAAAACAAAAAACCCAGAGCCTCTGCCAATCTGCCCTGGAGGAAAATTCCTTCCCGACCCCAAAT
>NW_020707083.1:0-1404 GCF_002925995.2 Terrapene triunguis
GGATTGGGTCTGGATCCACCAGGAGTTGGTGGGAGAAAGGAGGGGGGGATGGTTAATTTCTCCTTGTTTTTAGATCCAAGGGGTTGGATCTGTGTTCACCAGGGAGTTGGTGGAAAAGTCTCTCAAGGCTACCCAGGGAAAGGAATTAGCACATTGAGAGTGTTGGCAGCGGACCAGATCTAAGCTGGTAGTTAAGCTTAGAAGTTTTCATGCAGGCCCCCACATCTGTACCCTAAAGTTCAGAGTGGGGAAGGAGTCTTGACAGGAGGGGTGTGTGTGAGGGTCGATATATCAAAGATAGCGTAGCATCGTGGGCTGTATAAACACCATCAACTGTTGATCGCCCCAGGGCATTTCTACCCTGTGAAATGAGAACCGGAATCATTTCATGAGGAATGGGAAGAGGTCATCTTAACCCAACAGACCAGCCCTTGATTAATTTACCTTCTCACTCCCAATCCTCAGTCACTCGTTTGCCTCCTCCAGAAACACACCCTGGGCCTTGTCTACAGTACAAAGTTAGGTCAACCTAAGTCACTGTAAGTGCCCTATTACAGGGACGCAGGAACACCACCTCCCCGAAAGGCGTTGCGCCATGTTTGATGTTCCATGGGCGGTGCGGTGCGAGGGTAAACATTGAATGACTTCCGTTGACCCTAGCAGTCCTCCAGAAGCTGTCCCACAATGCCTGACAGCAACCACTCCGGTCACAATTGTGAACTCCGCTGCCCAGGAATGATGGAGACTAGCAGCTACTCCCCTTTAAAACCCTCACGTAGTTTTGAAATGATTTTCCTGCTTGCCCAGCTTGGCGAGCACATCTTGCCGCTCTCCCTTCCTGTGTGCAACTGCCCAGCTGACCGTGCTGGCTACATCCTTTAGCTGTGCTCCTGCCTGGAGTAGATTGAAGTTTTTGGATCTGCGGGGCCTGGGGGAGAAGAGGCTGTGTAGGCCAGCTGGGGACCAGCAGTAGAACATCTACGAGCAGATTGCAGGAGGGATGCAGAAGGGGCACCACAGGGACCAGCAGCAGTGCCGCAGGAAAGCAGAGGGACTATGGCAGATGTACCACGAGGCCAGCGAGGCCAACGGTCTATCTGGTACCAAGCCGCAGAGCTGCTGCTTTTATCATAGACTTTAAGGTCAGAAGGGACCATTATGATGGTCTAGTCTGACCTCCTGCACAACGCAGGCCACAGAATCTCACCCACCCACTCCTGGAACAAACCCCTGACCTATGTCTGAGCCACTGAAGTCCTCAAATCGTGGTTTAAAGACTTCAAGGTGCAGAGAATCCTCCAGCAAGTGACCCGTGCCCCATGCTGCAGAGGAAGGCAAAAAACACACACACCCCAGGGCCTCTGCCAATCTGCCCTGGAGGAAAATTCCTTCCCGACCCCAAAT
>NW_020707084.1:0-1353 GCF_002925995.2 Terrapene triunguis
GTCAGTTTCCACTGATTACATGAAGCCTGAGCACAGATTTTAGACCATAGATGTGTGCAGTCCCCTGAAAAATTATGCTGATTACAAAAATATCAGAAAGAAGATAAAATGGGTCCCCTTCTACCCACCACTCTGAAACAGAAGGGAAATAGAAACAGCTGCTGCTGGGCCAGCCAGACAAAATGATTGCCCCTGGCACTAGTACCTAGCTACTATTCAGAATTACTCTCCTGATTTGGGCCATCCAGCCCACAAAATAAAAGTCAAACAGCCGTATATTTCAGTGTAGATGGTGCAATAATTTGCACTTGAGTCCCGCACTAGAGTTCTGGTTACTGAGACATATTGTTTTATGATGAATTCATATCTGTGCATGCTCCTACGTGATGCTGTCAAACCAAGCAGCACAGAACACACTAGCACAGCCTTGCCCGCGCAGTGTAAATTCAGGCAACGCTCTCTCTTCTCAACAGGTTTGGGTTTCCTCCCCCCCCCATTTTATTCTCTCTCTCTGCTTGCTCAGGCCAATGCTTCCCAAATACCAGATTAGGGAGATTTTCACCAGTGTAACTTCAGCAATATTGTTACATTAGTACAACCCCCTAATGTAGACACACTGAACATGCAAAAAAATGGAGCTTGTGTATCAATGCAGTATTTCTGCACTAGAGGTTCATGTCTGTGTAACCACATTAATGTAGTTATACCAATGCAAATCTCACTGGTCTAGACAAATCCCCATAATGTATTTTAGCTACATTAGCCAGCCTTTTTACAATGCTCTCTGCACACAACCTTCTCCTACATATCCCCCGAGTGCAAATGTCAAGCAATTAACACTCCTTATACCATCCAAACCATCTCTAAACTAACTGATCAATCTAAATCAGCCTAGTCCTCTAAAGAAATAGACAGGGATGTTCTGCAGAGGTTGCACCTCCAATACAGTAACTTTAAAATCTACATATTTCTGTGCTCCATGGGTAACAAATGCTAAATACACCTCAGTCCACTGCCAGGGGGAACTTTTACTGCAATAGAATGGGATGGGTTGGATTTGCCACATCCCTAGTCAGCAGACGTTTGCTGTAAACCAGGACTCTCAAACTCAAATGACCACGAGGGCCGCATGAGGACTAGTGCATTGGCCCGAGGGCCGCAACACTGACACCCAAGCCTTGCTGCCCCCAGCCACCCCACTCCACCCCTTCCATGAGGCCCTGCCCCGCCTCTTCCAACCCCTTCCCTGAAGTCCTCACCCCAACTCTGCCCCCTCCCTGCCCCCAGGGGGCGCAGGGTAGGGAGCTGAGGTGCAGGAGGTGTGCAGGGTACAGCAGGGGGCTCAGGGCAGGG
>NW_020707085.1:0-1378 GCF_002925995.2 Terrapene triunguis
GTCAGTTTCCACTGATTACATGAAGCCTGAGCACAGATTTTAGACCACAGATGTGTGCAGTCCACTGAAAAATTATGCTGATTACAAAAATATCAGAAAGAAGATAAAATGGATCCCCTTCTACCCACCACTCTGAAACAGAAGGGAAATAGAAACAGCTGCTGCTGGGCCAGCCAGGCAAAATTATTGCAGCTGGCACTAGTACCTAGCTACTATTCAGAATTACTCTCCTGATTTGGGCCATCCAGCCCACAAAATAAAAGTCAAACAGCCGTATATTTCAGTGTAGATGGTGCAATAATTTGCACTGGAGTCCCGCACTAGAGTTCTGGTTACTGAGACATATTGTTTTATGATGAATTCATATCTGTGCATGCTCCTACGTGATGCTGTCAAACCAAGCAGCACAGAACACACTAGCACAGCCTTGCCCGCGCAGTGTAAATTCAGGCAACGCTCTCTCTTCTCAACAGGTTTGGGTTTCCTCCCCCCACCCATTTTATTCTCTCTCTCTGCTTGCTCAGGCCAATGCTTCCCAAATACCAGATTAGGGAGATTTTCACCAGTGTAACTTCAGCAATATTGTTACATTGGTACAACCCCCTAATGTAGACACACTGAACATGCAAAAAACGGAGCTTGTGTATCAATGCAGTATTTCTGCACTAGAGGTTCATGTCTGTGTAACCACATTAATGTAGTTATACCAATGCAAATCTCACTGGTCTAGACAAATCCCCATAATGTATTTTAGCTACATTAGCCAGCCTTTTTACAATGCTCTCTGCACACAACCTTCTCCTACATATCCCCCGAGTGCAAATGTCAAGCAATTAACACTCCTTATACCATCCAAACCATCTCTAAACTAACTGATCAATCTAAATCAGCCTAGTCCTCTAAAGAAATAGACAGGGATGTTCTGCAGAGATTGCACCTCCAATACAGTAACTTTAAAATCTACATATTTCTGTGCTCCATGGGTAACAAATGTTAAATACACCTCAGTCCACTGCCAGGGGGAACTTTTACTGCAATAGAATGGGATGGGTTGGATTTGCCACATCCCTAGTCAGCAGACGTTTGCTGTAAACCAGGGGTCTCAAACTCAAATGACCACGAGGGCCGCATGAGGACTAGTGCATTGGCCTGAGGGCCGCAACACTGACACCCACGCCTTGCTGCCCCCAGCCCCGCCCCCACTCCACCCCTTCCATGAGGCCCTGCCCCGCCTCTTCCAACCCCTTCCCTGAAGTCCTCACCCCAACTCTGCCGCCTCCATGCCCCCAGGGGGCGCAGGAGGGGTGCGGGGTGTGATGGGGGCTCAGGGTAGGGAGTTGAGGTGCAGGAGGTGTGCAGGGTACAGCAGGGGGCTCAG
>NW_020707086.1:0-1052 GCF_002925995.2 Terrapene triunguis
GGGCTCCGGACAGGGGTCTGGGGTGCAGGAGGGGTGCGGGGTGTGATCGGGGCTCAGGGCAGGGAGTTGAGGTGCAGGAGGTGTGCAGGGTACAGCAGGGGGCTCAGGGCAGGGAATTGGGGTGTGGGGTGCGGCAGGGGGTTGGGGTGCAGGGTGCGACAGGGGGCTCAGGGCAGGGAGTTGGGGTGCAGGAGGGGTGAGGGGTGCAGCAGGGGGTTGGGGTGCAGGGTGTGGCAGGGGGCTCAGGGCAGGGAGTTGGGGTATGGAAGGGTGTGGGATGTGGCAGGGGGCTCTGGACAGGGGGTTGGGGTGCGGGGTGTGGGCTCCGGCCCGGCACCGCTTACCTAGAGCGGCTCCGGGGTGGCAGCACCGCGCACCGTGGCCAGGGCAGGCTCCCTGCCTGGGCAGGCTCCCTGCCTGCCTGCCCTGGCCCCGCTCCACTCTGCTCCGCTCCAGAAAGCAGCCAGAGACCCGGGGGCGGGGAATGGCGCCATGTGCTGCTCTTGCTCCTCCAGGTACCTCCCCCAAAGCTCCCATTGGCTGCGTTTCCCCGTTCCCAGCCAATGGGAGCTGCAGGGGGCAGTGCCTGGAAGCGAGAGCACGGAGCCCTCTACTCCCACGGCTGCAGGGACATAGTTCCAGCCACTTCAGGGAGCGGTGCGGAGCTCGCGGCGCCATGGGGTAGGCAGGGGGGCGGGGGGAGCTTGGCGGGGCGCATGAAAGAACCCCACAGGCCGCGTATTTGAGACCCCTGCTGTAAACCCATATTATAGTTTGCCCAATGAAATGCACTGAGATAATTAGAGATGTTTATTCTACTTCACTAAGATAGGAGTTTCACTAGTTCAGAGCTCATTCTAAGCAGGTTCTAGTACGTATCACTTCTGCAAGCACTAATTCATCAGTACCTCATCAATATGTAAGTGACCCTGCAAATAGGACACAAATTAATTTTTCCTTAGTGGCACTGACAGGACAAGCTCTCACCACCTCCTGGCAGAGGGTGCTGAAAGTCTGACAGAACAGAGAGCAGCATCTTCAAAGGGCAGGCT
>NW_020707087.1:0-5297 GCF_002925995.2 Terrapene triunguis
GTCTCTGTACACAGAGAGCTGTTACCCTTCCCTTTATAGTTATGACACGCCCCCCAAATCACAGATAGTGTTGGATGTTCGGTTCCACACTGGCTGTGATTTCTTCCTGGAGTTCTAGGAGAAAACAGAGTTAATAAGACACATGTACCTTTAGACATACTACTGATTATATAAAAACTAACAATATGTTTCATTCCAAGAACAATTGTTAACCAGTTAACTCTGGGAAACTTTCCCGGGAGAGTGCATCAGCCACTTTGTTAGAAGCTCCCGAAATGTGTTGTATTTCAAAATCAAAATCTTGGAGAGCTAAACTCCATCGAAGAAGTTTTTTGTTATTTCCCTTGGCGGTATGAAGCCACTGTAGCGCAGCATGGTCTGTTTGTAGTTGGAAACGCCGTCCCCAAACATATGGGCGTAGCTTTTCCAGCGCGTACACAATGGCGTAGCATTCCTTTTCGCTGATTGACCAGTGGCTTTCCCTCTCAGACAGTTTCTTGCTGAGAAACACGACAGGATGGAATTCTTGATCCGGTCCTTCCTGCATTAAAACTGCTCCCACGCCTCGCTCGGAAGCATCTGTGGTTACTAGGAACGGTTTGTCAAAGTCTGGGGCCCTTAGCACAGGGTCAGACATGAGTGTTGCCTTAAGCTGGTTAAAGGCCTTTTGACACTTATCAGTCCACTGAACTGCATTTGGCTGTTTCTTTCTGGTTAGGTCTGTCAGCGGGGCGGCGATTTGGCTGTAGTGTGGTACAAATCGCCTATAATATCCGGCCAAGCCTAAGAAGGATTGGACCTGTTTCTTTGACTTTGGAACCGGCCACTTTTGGATAGCATCCACTTTGGCCTGTAGGGGATTTATAGTTCCTTGACCCACCTGGTGCCCCAGGTACGTCACTCTGTTTTGGCCTATTTGACACTTTTTAGCCTTAACAGTTAGTCCTGCCTGTCGGATGCGCTCGAAGACTTTTCCCAGGTGCTCCAGGTGCTCTGTCCATGAATCAGAAAAAATGGCCACATCATCGAGGTAGGCAACTGCAGATTCTCCCAATCCCGCTAGGAGACCATCTACAAGTCTTTGGAAGGTGGCGGGTGCATTTCGCAACCCGAAAGGGAGTACATTGAATTCGTACACCCCTGCTTGGGTGACGAAGGCTGACCTTTCCTTAGCGGGTTCATCTAGTGGTACTTGCCAGTACCCTTTGGTTAAGTCTAAAGTAGAGATGAATTGGGCATGTCCCAATTCTTCCAATAGCTCATCTGTGCGTGGCATTGGATAGTTGTCAGGACGAGTTACAGCATTTAGCTTACGGTAGTCCACGCAAAAGCGTATTTCCCCATCTGGTTTGGGAACTAGAACCACTGGAGATGCCCATGCACTGTTAGAGGGGCGGATTATACCCATCTGTAGCATGTCCTGGATCTCCCTTTGTATAGCAGCTTGGGCATGAGGTGACTCCCGGTAGGGTGGGGTTCTAATTGGGTGAGCATTACCTGTGTCAATGGAGTGGTATGCCCGTTCAGTCCGTCCTGGAGTGGCTGAGAAAATCGGTGCAAAGCTTGTGCACAGCTCCTTGATCTGCTGTCGCTGCAGACGTCCCAGGGTCGTGGAGAGGTTCACCTCTTCCACGCCACCATTCCTTTTTCCTTCGTAGTAGACACCTGCCGGCCACTCCGCGTCATCTGTTTCCTGGGCTGTAAACTGGCAAACGTTTAATTCTCTGGAATAAAAGGGCTTAAGAGAATTAACATGGTATACCTTAGGCTTTATGTTGGAGGTGGGGGAGGCTATGAGATAGTTAACAGCTCCTAGGCGCTCCTGGACCGTGAATGGTCCTTCCCACGACGCTTCCATTTTATGGGCCTGGAGCGCCTTTAAGACCATGACTTGGTCTCCTACTTTGAAGGACCGTTCTCTGGAATGTTTATCATACCAGGCCTTTTGCTCTTCCTGAGCATCCTTTAGGTTTTCTTTAGCAAGGGCTAAAGAGTGTCGGAGGGTGTTTTGTAGGTTGCTTACAAAGTCTAGAATGTTAGTTCCTGGAGAAGGCGTAAACCCCTCCCATTGCTGCTTCACCAACTGTAATGGCCCCTTAACCTCGCGGCCATACACAAGTTCAAATGGTGAAAACCCTAAACTGGGATGTGGTACAGCCCTGTAGGCAAAAAGCAACTGCTGCAACACTAGGTCCCAATCATTGGAGTGTTCATTTATGAATTTACGTATCATGGCCCCCAAAGTTCCATTAAACCTCTCCACCAGACCATTGGTTTGATGGTGATGAGGGGTGGCAACCAAGTGATTCACCCCATGAGCTTCCCACAGGTTTTTCATGTTCCCTGCCAGGAAATTAGTTCCCGAATCTGTAAGGATGTCGGAGGGCCACCCTACCCTGGCAAAAATGTCTGCTAATGCCTGACACACACTTTTAGCCTTGGTGTTGCTTAAGGGTACAGCTTCCGGCCATCGGGTAGCAAAATCCATGAAAGTCAGTACGTACTGCTTTCCTCTGGGTGTCTTCTTTGGGAAAGGACCCAGAATATCCACAGCTACTCGCTGAAATGGGACCTCAATTATGGGTAGTGGCTGGAGAGGGGCTTTAACCTGGTCTTGGGGCTTTCCCACTCGTTGGCACACCTCACAAGACCGGACATAATTAGCAACGTCCTTGCCCATTCCCTCCCAGTGGAAGGACTTCCCCAACCGGTCTTTGGTTCTGTTCACCCCAGAATGGCCACTGGGATGATCATGGGCTAAGCTCACGAGCTTTACCCGATACTTAGTGGGAACTACCAACTGTCTTTGAGGATGCCAGTCTTCCTGGTGCCCACCAGAAAGAGTCTCCTTGTATAAAAGTCCTTTTTCTACAACAAACCGGGATCGGTTAGAAGAGCTGAGAGGCGGTGGGGTGCTCCGTGCCGCCGCCCAAGCTTTCTGAAGGCTGTCATCTGCTTCCTGCTCGGCCTGGAACTGTTCCCTTGATGCTGGAGACATCAGTTCCTCCTTGGACTGTGGACTGGGGCTTGGTCCCTCTGGAAGCGATGCAGGTGCTGGGGCTGTTTCCACTGACCGTGAACCGCTGTCCGCTGGTGCACTATGTGGTATCTCAGGCTCTGGCTGAGCCTCTTGGGTAGGGTTATCTGCTGCTTCCGCCAGTTCAGGCTCGCTGGTGCCCTCTGGCATTGGAGTTGTAGACGGGTTTGCAAGCGCTGGACTCCGTGCCGGCAATGGTTCTGGTGCTGGTTGCGTTGCCAGTTCCGGTTCCGGGACTGGCTTTGGCTGGGTCTCTGGGATTGGATCCACTACGGCTGTTGCAGTCGTTGGCAGGGGATCCGGTTCCACCACCTGTGTTTGGGTCTCCGGTAACACCGACGGGGCCCTGGTGGACGGCTCAGGAACAGGGATGGGGGTGGAAGCTTGCTTAGCCTGGCTGCGGGTGACTATTCCCACCCTCTTGGCTAGCTTCACATGGTTGGCCAAGTCTTCCCCCAGCAGCATGGGGATGGGATAATTGTCATAGACTGCAAAAGTCCACATTCCTGCCCAGCCCTTGTACTGGACATGCAACTGGGCTGTAGGCAAGGTTACAGACTGTGACACGAAGGGTTGAATTGTCACTGTAGCCTCCGGGTTGATGAGTTTGGGGTCCACTAGGGATTGGTGGATAGTTGACACTTGTGCCCCAGTATCCCTCCAAGCGATAACCTTCTTACCGCCCACTCTCAAGGTTTCCCTTCGCTCCGAGGGTATGAGAGAGGCATCTGGGTCTGGGGATCTTTGGTGTGACTGGGGTGTAATGAACTGTAATCGGTTGGGGTTCTTGGGGCAGTGAGCCTTTATATGCCCCAGTTCATTACATTTAAAACATCGCCCTGCTAAGGTATCACCGGGGCGATGTTGGTTGGTGGAGACTGGTGGGGTGGGGTGAGAAGGCGTCTGGGGTTTCCCTTGGGATGTGGTTGGGGCCTTGGATTGTCCCCGGTGATAAGGTTTGGTTTCGGCTTGCCCCTTCTGATATTCGCTCCAACTGCTACTAGCTTTTTTCTTTTCTGTCACCTCCACCCATTTGGCTCCAATCTCCCCCGCCTCGGTTACAGTTTTGGGCTTCCCATCTAGGATGTACCTTTCTATTTCCTCAGGAACACCCTCTAAAAACTGCTCCATTTGCAATAGGAAGGGCAACTCTTCCGTAGATTTAACATTTGCTCCTGATATCCAGGCATCCCAATTTTTCCCAATGTGGTAGGCATGTCGGGTAAATGACACATCGGGTTTCCACCTTAGGGCTCTGAACCGCCGACGGGCATGCTCGGGTGTTAGCCCCATTCTGAGTCTGGCCTTGTTTTTAAAAAGTTCATAACTGTTCATGTGTTCCTTAGGCATTTCAGCCGCCACCTCTGCTAAGGGTCCACTGAGCTGCGGTCTCAGCTCTACCATGTACTGGGGTGGAGGGATGCTGTATCCAAGGCAGGCCCTTTCAAAATTTTCTAAGAAGGCCTCAGTATCATCGCCTGCCTTGTAGGTGGGGAATTTCCTGGGATGGGAAGTGGTACCTGGAGAGGAGTTGTTAGGATGGTCTGATGCATCCTGCCTAGTCCTTGATGCTTCCAGTTCCATCTCTTTTTCTTTCAGCTCCATCTCTCTTTTATGGGCCTCCTGTTTGGCTTTTTCTTCTCTTTCATGGGCCTCCTGTTTGGCTTTTTCCAGCTCCATTTCTCTCTTGTGGGCCTCCTCTTTGGCTTTTTCTTCTCTTTTATGGGCCTCCTCTTCAGCTTCTTTCTCGAGTTTTTTAATTTCAAGCAGTCTCTGATGTTTTTTCTCATTTTCTTTTGCTTCTAGTCTGGCCAGTTCTAGTTTGTTAGCTGCTTCACTGGTAGTCATTTTCCTGTTTTCTTGTGCTGGGTCACACCCTCTGCAGTTGACTGAAATTGGGATGTACTTAGCTCTGGCTCCTGCTGAGTTAACAGAGACTTTCTAACAAGCTACTCCCGAGGATGTAAAAAGAAAAAAAAAACAATTCAACTTGTAAATTGCCTTTACCAGTTCAAAGTTTGCTCCCTTTGAACCCTTCTCTTAACAAAGGACCTCGTTAAAAAAACTTAACACCTCTGCCTTCAGGCAAGGAGAGATAAGATATGCATCTACCTTCAGCTCTGCTTTCCAAGCAGCTAGAAGGAAAAAAAAATCTCTTACTGGCTTTTGGGTTAAAACGATCTCCACCGCTATGCCACCATGTCAAGGCTGGATCCCCACTTTGAACTTTAGGGTTCAAATGTAGGGGCCTGCATGAAAA
>NW_020707088.1:0-5249 GCF_002925995.2 Terrapene triunguis
CCCTACATTTGTACCCTAAAGTTCAAAGTGGGGATACAGCCTTGACATGGTGGCACAGCGGTGGAGATCGTTTTAGACCCAAAAGCCAGTAAGAGATTTTTTTTTCCTTCTAGCTGCTTGGAGAGCAGAGCTGAAGGTAGATGCATATCTTATCTCTCCTTGCCTGAAGGCAGAGGTGTTAAGTTTTTTTTTAACGAGGTCCTTTGTTAAGAGAAGGGTTCAAAGGGAGCAAACTTTGACTGACTGGTAAAGATAATTTACAAGTTGAATTGTTTTTTTTTCTTTTTACATCCTCGGAAGTAGCTAGTTAGAAAGTCTCTGTTAACTCAGCAGCAGCCAGAGCTAAGTACATCCCAGTTTCAATCAACTGCAGAGGGGTGTGACCCAGCACAAGAAAACAGGAAAATGACTACCAAAGAAGAAAAAGCTAAAGAGGAGGCCCACAAGAGAGCTATGGAGCTGAAAGAAAAAGAGATAGAGCTGAGAGACAGAGAAGAGAAAGCCAAAGAGGGGGCCCACAAGAGAGAGATGGAGCTGAGAGACAGAGAAGAGAAAGCCAAAGAGGAGGCCCACAAGAGAGAGATGGAGCTGAAAGAAAAAGAGATGGAGCTGGAAAAATCCAAAGAGGAGGCGAGAGAAAAAGAAAGGAAGCATGAACTGGAAGCAGCAAGGGCTAAGCAGGATGCATCAGACCATCCTAGCAACTCCTCTCCAGGTACCACTTCCCATCCCAGGAAATTCCCCACCTACAAGGCAGGCGATGATACTGAGGCCTTCTTAGAAAATTTTGAAAGGGCCTGCCTTGGATACAGCATCCCTCCACCCCAGTACATGGTAGAGCTGAGACCGCAGCTCAGTGGACCCTTAGCAGAGGTGGCGGCTGAAATGCCTAAGGAACACATGAACAGTTATGAACTTTTTAAAAACAAGGCCAGACTCAGAATGGGGCTAACACCCGAGCATGCCCGTCGGCGGTTCAGAGCCCTAAGGTGGAAACCAGATGTGTCATTTACCCGGCATGCCTACCACATTGACAAAAATTGTGATGCCTGGGTATCAGGAGCAAATGTTAAATCTCTGGAAGATCTGCTTTCCCTAGTAAAAATGGAGCAGTTTTTAGAGGGTGTTCCCGAGGAAATAGAAAGGTACATCCTAGATGGGAAGCCCAAAACTGTAACCGAGGCGGGGGAGATTGGAGCCAAATGGGTGGAGGTGACAGAAAAGAAAAAAGCTAGTAGCAGTTGGAGCGAATATCAGAAGGGGCAAGCCGAAACAAAACCTTATCACCGGGGACAACCCAAGGCCCCACCCACATCCCAAGGGAAACCCCAGACGCCTTCTCACCCCACCACACCAGTCTCCATCAACCAACATCGCCCCGGTGATACCTTAGCAGGGCGATGTTTTAAATGTAATGAACTGGGGCATATAAAGGCTCACTGCCCCAAGAACCCCAACCGATTACAGTTCATTACATCCCAGTCACACCAAAGATCCCCAGACCCAGATGCCTCTCTCATACCCTCGGAGCGAAGGGAAACCTTGAGAGTGGGCGGAAAGAAGGTTATCGCTTGGAGGGATACTGGGGCACAAGTGTCAACTATCCACCAATCCCTAGTGGACCCCAAACTCATCAACCCGGAGGCTACAGTGACAATTCAACCCTTCGTGTCACAGTCTGTAACCTTGCCTACAGCCCAGTTGCATGTCCAGTACAAGGGCTGGGCAGGAATGTGGACTTTTGCAGTCTATGACAATTATCCCATCCCCATGCTGCTGGGGGAAGACTTGGCCAACCATGTGAAGCTAGCCAAGAGGGTGGGAATAGTCACCTGCAGCCAGGCTAAGCAAGCTTTCACCCCCATCCCTGTTCCTGAGCCGTCCACCAGGGCCCCGTCGGTGTTACCGGAGACCCAAACACAGGTGGTGGAACCGGATCCCCTGCCAACGGCTGCAACAGCCGTAGTGGATCCAATCCCAGAGACCCAGCCAAAGCCAGTCCCGGAACCGGAATTCGCAATGCAACCAGCACCAGAACCATTGCCAGCACTGAGTCCAGTGCTTGCAACCCCGTCTACAACTCCAATGCCAGAGGACACCAGCGAGCCTGAACTGGCGGGAGCAGCAGATAACCTTACCCAAGAGGCTCAGCCAGAGCCTGAGATACCACATAGTGCACCAGCTGACAGCGGTTCACAGTCAATGGAAAAAACCCCAGCCCCTACATCGCTTCCAGAGGGACCAAGCCCCAGTCCACAGTCCAAGGAGGAACTGATGTCTCCAGCATCAAGGGAACAGTTCCAGGCCGAGCAGGAAGCAGATGACAGCCTTCAGAAAGCTTGGGCGGCGGCACGGAGCACCCCACCGCCTCTCAGCTCTTCTAACCGATCCCGGTTTGTTGTAGAACAAGGACTTTTATACAAGGAGACTCTTTCTGGTGGGCACCAGGAAGACTGGCATCCTCAAAGACAGTTGGTGGTTCCCACTAAGTATCGGGTAAAGCTCTTGAGCTTAGCCCATGATCATCCCAGTGGCCATTCTGGGGTGAACAGAACCAAAGACCGGTTGGGGAAGTCCTTCCACTGGGAGGGAATGGGCAAGGACGTTGCTAATTATGTCCGGTCTTGTGAGGTGTGCCAACGAGTGGGAAAGCCCCAAGACCAGGTTAAAGCCCCTCTCCAGCCACTACCCATAATTGAGGTCCCATTTCAGCGAGTAGCTGTGGATATTCTGGGTCCTTTCCCAAAGAAGACACCCAGAGGAAAGCAGTACGTACTGACTTTCATGGATTTTGCTACCCGATGGCCGGAAGCTGTACCCTTAAGCAACACCAAGGCTAAAAGTGTGTGCCAGGCATTAGCAGACATTTTTGCCAGGGTAGGTTGGCCCTCCGACATCCTTACAGATTCGGGAACTAATTTCCTGGCAGGGAACATGAAAAACCTGTGGGAAGCTCATGGGGTGAATCACTTGGTTGCCACCCCTCATCACCATCAAACCAATGGTCTGGTGGAGAGGTTTAATGGAACTTTGGGGGCCATGATACGTAAATTCATAAATGAACACTCCAATGATTGGGACCTAGTGTTGCAGCAGTTGCTTTTTGCCTACAGGGCTGTACCACATCCCAGTTTAGGGTTTTCACCATTTGAACTTGTGTATGGCCGCGAGGTTAAGGGGCCATTACAGTTGGTGAAGCAGCAATGGGAGGGGTTTACGCCTTCTCCAGGAACTAACATTCTAGACTTTGTAAGCAACCTACAAAACACCCTCCGACACTCTTTAGCCCTTGCTAAAGAAAACCTAAAGGATGCTCAGGAAGAGCAAAAGGCCTGGTATGATAAACATTCCAGAGAACGGTCCTTCAAAGTAGGAGACCAAGTCATGGTCTTAAAGGCGCTCCAGGCCCATAAAATGGAAGCGTCGTGGGAAGGACCATTCACGGTCCAGGAGCGCCTAGGAGCTGTTAACTATCTCATAGCCTCCCCCACCTCCAACATAAAGCCTAAGGTATACCATGTTAATTCTCTTAAGCCCTTTTATTCCAGAGAATTAAACGTTTGCCAGTTTACAGCCCAGGAAACAGATGACGCGGAGTGGCCTGCAGGTGTCTACTACGAAGGAAAAAGGAATGGTGGCGTGGAAGAGGTGAACCTCTCCACGACCCTGGGACGTCTGCAGCGACAGCAGATCAAGGAGCTGTGCACAAGCTTTGCACCGATTTTCTCAGCCACTCCAGGACGGACCGAACGGGCATACCACTCCATTGACACAGGTAATGCTCACCCAATTAGAACCCCACCCTACCGGGAGTCACCTCATGCCCAAGCGGCTATACAAAGGGAGATCCAGGACATGCTACAGATGGGTATAATCCGCCCCTCTACCAGTGCATGGGCATCTCCAGTGGTTCTAGTTCCCAAACCAGATGGGGAAATACGCTTTTGCGTGGACTACTGTAAGCTAAATGCTGTAACTCGTCCTGACAACTATCCAATGCCACGCACAGATGAGCTATTGGAGAAATTGGGACATGCCCAATTCATCTCTACTTTAGACTTAACCAAAGGGTACTGGCAAGTACCACTAGATGAACCCGCTAAGGAAAGGTCAGCCTTCGTCACCCAGGCAGGGGTGTATGAATTCAATGTACTCCCTTTCGGGTTGCGAAATGCACCCGCCACCTTCCAAAGACTTGTAGATGGTCTCCTAGCGGGATTGGGAGAATCTGCAGTTTCCTACCTCGATGATGTGGCCATTTTTTCTGATTCATGGACAGAACACCTGGAGCACCTGGGAAAAGTCTTCGAGCGCATCCAGCAGGCAGGACTAACTGTTAAGGCTAAAAAGTGTCAAATAGGCCAAAACAGAGTGACGTACCTGGGGCACCAGGTGGGTCAAGGAACTATAAATCCCCTACAGGCCAAAGTGGATGCTATCCAAAAGTGGCCGGTTCCAAAGTCAAAGAAACAGGTCCAATCCTTCTTAGGCTTGGCCGGATATTATAGGCGATTTGTACCACACTACAGCCAAATCGCCGCCCCGCTGACAGACCTAACCAGAAAGAAACAGCCAAATGCAGTTCAGTGGACTGATGAGTGTCAAGAGGCCTTTAACCAGCTTAAGGCAACACTCATGTCTGACCCTATGCTAAGGGCCCCAGACTTTGACAAACCGTTCCTAGTAACCACAGATGCGTCCGAGCGAGGCGTGGGAGCAGTTTTAATGCAGGAAGGACCGGATCAAGAATTCCATCCTGTCGTGTTTCTCAGCAAGAAACTGTCTGAGAGGGAAAGCCACTGGTCAATCAGCGAAAAGGAATGCTACGCCATTGTGTACGCGCTGGAAAAGCTACGCCCATATGTTTGGGGACGGCGTTTCCAACTACAAACAGACCATGCTGCGCTACAGTGGCTTCATACCGCCAAGGGAAATAACAAAAAACTTCTTCGATGGAGTTTAGCTCTCCAAGATTTTGATTTTGAAATACAACACATTTCGGGAGCTTCTAACAAAGTGGCTGATGCACTCTCCCGGGAAAGTTTCCCAGAGTTAACTGGTTAACAATTGTTCTTGGAATGAAACATATTGTTAGTTTTTATATAATCAGTAGTATGTCTAAAGATACATGTGTCTTATTAACTCTGTTTTCTCCTAGAACTCCAGGAAGAAATCACAGCCAGTGTGGAACCGAACGTCCAACACTATCTGTGATTTGGGGGGCGTGTCATAACTATAAAGGGAAGGGT
>NW_020707089.1:0-10252 GCF_002925995.2 Terrapene triunguis
TTTAACTGTTTTCCTTCTTTTCTGTATGTTTATAAAGGACTTTTAAACGGTGTGTGCTGTAGTGCTAAACAGGCCATGGTCTCTGTTTACCAAACCTCAGAACTTGTTTAACACTATGTTAGGGTTAGGTTAACACCTTTGGTCCATTTATTTCCTGTAACATAATACAACAGCACATGCTTAACTTTAAGCATGTGTATAGACCCACTGAAGTCAATAGGAAAACTCAGGTACTTAAACATTAAGTACATGATTCAGTGATTTGCTAGGATCAGAGTGCTCAGCTCACCACTCCTTATTCCACATAACATTGAAGGCTCCTTTGTGGGAGAATAGGACTATTTTGCTTGCATGGCCATTAGCTCAGTCTCATTTTCATCATACCAAGATGGTAGTGTTCCTAAGATGTTGGAAGGTGAATAAAAGCAACTTGGTTGATGCTCTCACTCCTGAGGAGATGCTAGTAAAATGCAGGAAGTAGCTAAATCCTAGAGCACAGATTGTCCCCATATTAATGAAGGGGTGTGCCCATCCTAAGATATACAGGTTCAGAATTTATGACATACATAAACTTAATGACATCTATGCTACTTGCATGTGCCATGGGCATGCATAGTGCTCTGCAGACATAAGACAAGGTTCCTGTCCTGAGAACCTTACAGTCTAATATATAATAGATGAGCAGAGATTCATAGGTCGGAGTGATAATTATGGGGTCTCCGAACAAGGACAGACAGGGGCAGGGGAAGAGCTTGGGTGACTCTTCCTTAAAGTTTTGTTTCATAACTCTAAGAGGGACAATGGCAATGCGTGGAGGGGGCAACACCTGACTAGAGTTGAACAGTAGCATGCCAGCTGGAGGCATGGAGTTTTCAGGAAGAGAGTGAGGTAAATTTCAGTTAAGTTCATTTTGTAAAATAAAGACAACCACCAATGTAAACCATTTTGAAATACAGTCTAAGAAATTTTAAACTATTTTTATTATCATACTTGAGAAATAATAGCACAAATAAAAATGCAATAAAATCAATCCTAAAGTGCAAAAATAACATTTCTGTTAATTATTATTACTTTACAAGTACACAATTATTCTAAATCTGGATTTACAGAATTGCTGTACTGCTCCCTGTGACAGAGCAGGCTACCACTGAGTAGGAGAAAAACATTTAATAGCTTTATCCCTTAGGTTAATACCAAAAAACCTATTTTAGTTGCATTAAAATCCTTCACTGAAACTGTATGGAAAGCCCCAGGGGAAAGGTAGGGAAGAAAAACAAACAACAGCAGGGTGCATACTGCACAGCTGATTTCTTCCTTCTTTCAGACCTCATTACAAAAGCCAGAGACCAGGACACAACGCAGGAGAGTGGGCATTTGCTGATGGACTCTGTTTTAGCTCATGTGATGGGGCTTGTGGGTGCTGCTGTTTATCCCTCATACTGCACCATCTGGTGCTGAGAATGTGGCACTGCAGCTTCCCACTGAGGGTGGCCAATCCTTAGTTTAGCTGTTTCTTGGCTCTCATTTTGATTTGTTGTGCTTATTTACATACGTTGTTGTTGGTGGGCCCTTATTACCTCCTACTTAGAGGGAAAAGGTGGAATAATGTTTTAAATTAAAGGAAAAACATTCCACAGCATGGAATGGTGGAGGAGGCTGATTGGTTGCAATACAAAAGGGGTGGAGTCAAGGGCCTATTTAACTTGTCTGCAGCTCCTAAGAACTCAGTCTAGATTAGACTCATAGACTTTAAATTCAGAAAGATCTAGTCTGACTTCCTGAACATTGCAGGCCACAGAACATCACCCACCCACTCTTGTAATAGAACTCTAACCTCTGGCGAGTTACTGAAACCCACAAATCATCATTTAAAGACTTCAAGTTACACAGAAGTCTTTACACTATCTTAAACCTGCAAGTGCCCCATGCTGAAGAGGAAGGCAAAACCCCTCCAGGGTCTCTGCCAATCTGACTTGGGGGAAAATTCCTTCCTGACCCCAAATATGGCAATCAGTTAGACTATGAGCACATGGGTAAGACCCACCAGCCAGACACCTGGGAAAGAATTCTCTATAGTAACTCAGAGCCCTCCCCATCTAATGTCCCATCACCAGCTATTGGAGATATTTGCTGCTAGCAGTCCCAGATCAGCTACCAGTGTTAGATATCAATACCAGTTAGATATCATGTATGACTTAGTTTCTAGCAGAAATTCTTTTATACTTAAGACTGAGGCCGAAAACGTGGTGATGTATTTACTAAAGTTTGCTGCTCTGTAAATCAGATTATTTATAATAGATTTTTTAAATTAAAATCCCCTATTTTGTTGCATATAATGCACTCCCAATTTCTTTCTGCCTTCCCTCTCCCTCACTTATTCTATGAATCTACAACACACATCTCTCATGCTATAACTGTAGAATGACACTCCTTTAAAAACAAACATGAGCCTAGGAAAGAACCCGTTTTATTAACCTACATAGTGTGTCATTTATCCAGGTAGCTGATGCCACAGAAGGAGTCAGAAATCACAAACATATGAAAAGGTCTTTTCCTCATTTATCATCAAACTGGGACAAGAATGAATTAAATTAAAAAGGTTCAGACTCAATCCTAAACTGGCATTTTATAAAACAATTAAGAAATTTCAGGTCCAGCAAACACAGCAGCAAGCACTTGCTGGTCGATGGCAGGCACACTCCTCCTCCTCACAGGAACATAACATAACAATGGCCGTACTGGTCACACTAAAGGTCCATCCAGCCCCGTATCCTGTCTACTGACAGTGGCCAATGCCAGGTGCCCCAGAGGGAGTGAACCTAACAGGTAATGATCAAGTGATCTCTCTCCTGCCATCCATCACCACCCTCTGACAAACAGAGGCTAGGGACACCATTCCTTATCCATCTTGGCTAATAGCCATTAATGGACTTAACCTCCATGAATTTATCCACTCCAAAATGCAGGGCCCTGGCCCAACCTGAGGAATCCACTCCTAGCCAGCAGGAAACCTGTGCTCAAAGCACACTCGTCTGTTTCCCTGCTCTCCAATGCTGTGCTGGGCTTGGCCCCTACTGAGTGCACTCTGACTTTGCTAAATACCCTTAAAAATCAGTTATAAAAGGAAAAAAAAAGAAAAGAAAAATATGTATCTCTGTCTTTCAGAAAGCTGAGGTCACTGCATTGGGCTAAAAAGATCATGCTGGACAGTGATATATTGCTTCCACTAACCTGCTGATGTCGCTTCTCAGTTACTTCCAAACACTTAGTTGCCCATGTTGTATTGAAAAGCCCAAAAGAATGTTGAACACATTCAGATGAAAAACAAATAAGCTTTTTTGTTTGTTTATTGAGGGAAGGAGGAAGGATGGAAGAGTTCAGTTATCTATTTTTGTTAATATAGGCTTTGCACCAAAATACCACTAAAAAACTGTTCTCATCGTATTTCTGGCTCAACCAAGTCAGCAATTACTGCTACTTTTAACAAGGAGGTGACACACAAACTGCCTTCTGGAAGCCTTTAGAAATTCTCTCTAAAACTAGTAATGCATAATAAGCCTACTGCAAATTATAGGTATCTTTTCATCCCACTCTTCATAGTAGTTAGAGTCTTTCATAATATGTTTGTGTTTGTCTGTTGTTCAATGACACTGTAATTGGTTTCCTTTCCTCCACTATTTGGTTGACAAGTGGGTGTGGTGTCATAGGAAAGCTGTGGCAATGGAAACAGAATGTTCTCTTTGAGAGCCACCTCTCACCTGTTCTATGGGAGACAAGCGCTCTGTGAAAGGACTTTGGCTACATTAAAGGGCAGCTGTATTTTAAGACAATGTAGCATCTGCTCATTCAGTCAGACCCACTTATGATACAATGTGCTTCAGAAATGAAGACTAGTTGGATATAGTTACATGGCCACTATAATTTAAAAAGAACATACTCCTACTGCCAGTAAGGTTCAAAAATATAGCACATGTGCGCTTTCGGGTGGCTGGGAGGGCTGTAAGTAAGCTTATTGACCAAATCTCACCTATGCTACGTTTATTTGGTTCTCCAAATGTTTAAATATTTTTGTTTTCATTTTCAAGTGATCAGAATACTGGTGGATGATGCTGGCTCATCAAACTAAAAAAAAGAAATCCTCAACTTCACAGAGCAAGCTTTCCCAGCAATGCCACTACTAGTTTGATTCAGTCATGATGCAAAGGCACACCCAGTAGCTTTAGGAGTAAGGACAGTTCAGTCTGCATGCAAATTCAGTCTTTGGTCTCTGCACGTGTTTTTTAATGTCTATAAGGAAATAGACTGCAAGTGCCAGTTTATTTTACATAATGTTGGTCCATCATAACATCAATTTATTGCTCTAAAACGGCAGCTAAGATCTTGTGTTACCACTTCTCTCAAATAGTGCCTCAGGCACACAGGATGTTGACAGAGGGCACTGCATCAGTCAGTGTTCAAATGTTTGGCTAGGCTCTCCACATTCACATTTGGGGTATTCCTCAGCCTCTACTTGGTCATATTATCACCAGCCTTTGCAGCCCCAGGTCTCACTCAATTTAGAGTACATAGTGTTTCATTCAAGGTTGCTGTGTGGAGGGAGTTGTCCTGAAGGAACCAAGCTCTCCAAGATCATTGACTTTTCCCACCATTTTGTCACTCTGTAGCCTTCCACAGTAATATTTTGGGGTAATGGATTTTTAGAAGCAAAGCCCTTTCTGGACTTCAGACTCTTGGTTAGTAGTATGTATCCATATACACTGGGTGTCTCAGATCATGCACCTGTTTTTGTCTCCCCTTTTTAGTGAAGGCAACCTGCTGCCTCACTAATGGTGGTGCAATCCCAGTGAGGAAGTATAGCAACAGTGTGGGAGTTTGTTTCAAGGTCTCTGTTGATCCTACCCCTTTTATGCTGGCCAGTTTCTGGAGTACACAATTCCTGGAGTTCACTTTTTTTTTCCAGCTTCTTGATGTGCTCTTTGAATGTTTGGTCCAAGATGACGTCTGGGTACACTGGATGCTGATAATGCTCAAGGATTGGACCATTCCATGATATCTGGAGTTTTTGCTTGGCCTGGTGGTTTTTCAGGTGGAAGACACACACTTATGTTGTCTAGGGTTGGCATTCAGGAACTATGTGCAGTAGCATTCTCCAGGTACACTCAGAGAGCCAATTAGAACATGCTTGATGTCCTCAAATCTCTCTGGGTAGCAATGCAAAGATCACCTATATAAATGAATCTTCACATGCCAGGGAATTCTGGTTGGTCATTTGTGCAGACATTAAACAGCAAAGATGATAGCACGGAACTTTAGAGCAATCCATTCCATTGAGTATGCCATTGACTCTTCTGACCACCCATCTTGACAAACAAATATTGATTCTTGAGTGAGGAGGAGATGACCTGGACCATCTTGCTAGTTCTAAAAATTCTTGTCAGTTTCATCAGAAGTACACAATGGTTCACAGAGGCGTAAACAGCTGACAGATCAACAAATATAGCCCCTGTAATTTTGCAGGTTTCAAAGTCATCTTCTATGTATTAAGTTAGGTTTGCAACTTCACCACAGCATGACAGTCCTGGGCAGAATATGGTTTGGTCATCAGTCAGCTGCCCTTCCATTATTGGGGCTATTCCACTTATTATTATCCACTCATATAGATTGCAGGTCGAGTAGAGTAACGATATTAGTCAGTAACTCTTTGCAGAGTTAAGATCTTTAGGTGTTTTGAGTACTGCAACCACTTTATCCTGTTTCCACGTCCTTGGGTATCTGCATTGTCTCTGTGCAAGAATTAAAGAAGCAGCCACTTCTGTGCTCTTGTTCCAAAGTGTAATAATAGATCATTAGATATGCATTTGAGACCAGCTGCCTTTCCACAATTCAGGGTTTTCATGGCTATTGGGAGCTCCTCAATGCTCATTGTGGACTTTGGTGTTTATGAGAAGTGAGCAAAGTTACTGTTTAACATGTTTCATTCTATGCTTTGCTTTGTGGACTGGTTTACCATTGAGGATGAGTTGGTGTGCAACTTGGTTGGGAGAGATTGCAGGGATCCACTTTTCACTGTTGTCCATCAGGGTTAAGATTGCAAATGGTGGTCCTATTACAAACATAGCACAGGTTTGTTGGTTCAATCAGGTCGCTCCAGCATTTGCACTCCTCTTTTCTGATCTCTCTCATAAGCATTTCCCTGAGCCCAATGGTTTCTTCACCAAAGGGATCCAGGACAAACAGTTCTGAATATCAATTATGTTCTTGGCTTGTTGGTTCTGAAACCCCAAGTACAGGGAGTTATGTCCGATATGTTCAAGTTGTGACCCTTGTTAATCTCCCATTGCAACTAACCATGGAAAAGACCAAATTTGACACTATGCACCGAGACCACAATAGAAGGCAGACAGGCAGACTGTAGGCTGTGGCCTGGGCTAGATTCAGACAAGTCAGCTGGCAATGAGCAGCTCTGAGTCCCAGTACAAATATCCTGAGTGATATAGTTCTTTCCAGCCTAGTGCTCCCAGAAATATAAGTAGCTTCCTTCCAAATTCACACAATTAAAGAATAATTAAATGAGCATTTTAAATAATTTAGGCACCCAGTAGAGGGATGCGTACTTAATACACTCTAACTTGCCTTTTAAGAGGTTTTGGAGGCATCCCGGGTAGGGAATAAAAATGGAAAAGCCAAAAAAAAAATTTTGAAAAATTGAAAACCTGCCATAGTGGTTGCAAGTAAACGATCTTCATTTGCCATCTGCAGCTGAGTCGCTGGGAATAGAAACATCTCTTCATGTCAGATTAAATTTTGGGATGGTTTAGTTTATCTGTGCCTATTACAAACATTTGGGGAAAATCAACAAACGATGCAAAACACCAGTTTTGATTGAAAGTTTCTTAACACAAAGGGCAGTAAATTGAGGATTACATTTGGAAATTCTCTAATCTGACACATTGTGATGATGTTGAAATGCAGTTAGACGTAATGAATGCTATTTTGTTTGAACAGACAACTTTAGCATCTATGTATGTGCTCACAGGCTCAATTCTTCCATTATGCTGAGTAATACTCAAGCAAGTTTCCCCCCATTGACTTCATTGGGAGTAATCAGATAGATTCATAGATTATAAAGATAGAAGGGATCACTGTGATCATCTAGTCTAATCTCCTGTATAACACAGGCCATAAAACTTCCCTGAATTAACTCCTGTTTGAATTAGAGCAGATCTTTTAGAAAAACATCCAATCTTGATTTAAAATTTGTCAGGGATAGAGAACCTACCACAACCCTTGGTAAATTGTTCCAATGGCTAATTACCCTCACTGTTAAAAATGTATGCTTTATTTCAAGTCTGAATTTTGTCTAGCTTCAACTTCCAGCCATTATAACTTCTTATACCTTCGTCTGCTAGATAGAAGAGCCCTCTATTATCAAATGTCTGTTCCCCATTGTCACGGAGTGTGGGGGAGTCAGGGCCCTGCACCCCCCACTTCCTGCGATTCACCGTGACTCTCAGCCAGACAGTAGAACAGAAGGTTTATTAGACGACAGGAACACAGTCCGAAACAGAGCTTGTAGGTACAGACAACAGGACCACCTCAGTCAGGTCCATCTTGGGGGGCAGGGAGCTTAGACCCCAGTCCTGGGGCTCCCTCCATTTCCCCAGCCAGCTCTAAACTGAAAGCCCCTCCAGTGCTTTCGCTGGCCTTTGTCTCTTTCCTGGGCCAGGAGGTCACCTGATCTCTTTGTTCTCCAACACCTTCAGTTGGCACCTTTGCAGGGGAGGGGCCCAGGCCATCAGTTGCCAGGAGACAGGGTGTCGGAAATTCTCTGTGCAGACAGCATCACACTGGCCCTCTAAGGCTCTGCAACAATCACACACCCTTATCCCACCACCTAGATACTTAAGAAACGCATAGGGGAAACTGAGGCAGTATTCAGAGACAACATTAAGAACATTCCCACTTTGTCACACCCATGCAGGTACTTACAGACTGTGATCAAGTCAACCCTTAACGATCTCTTTATTAAGCTAGTCATTGTAAGAGTAGTAGAACTGGTTCTCTTGTATTCAGAAGTAATAAACTTTTTTCCATTTCAATACTGTTTTTCCAAATAATTTCAATCAAAGCTACATCCCTTCCTATGCCCTATCGTATTTCTACATAAATGAATACATTTAATCCCATAAAGCCATGCATACTAACAATCAAAGTTCATAATGCAGTTTGCTTTTCGGTGGGGTTAATACACAAAGCCATTGAAGGGAGTAGCAAGGACTAGGGAACACAGCACTGGACTGGGACTGCAAAGACCTAGGTTCTTTTCTCAGTTCTGCCACTGGCCTGCTGGGTGGCCTTGGGCAAGTCACTTCACCTTGCTATGCCTCAGATTCCTTGTTTGTTAAATAGGGATAGTAATATTGACCTCCTTTGTAAAGAACTTTAAGATCTGCTGATGAAAAGTGTTATGTAACAGCTGGGTAATTTGAATGTCAACATAAATCCCCTCTAGTGTTTATTCTTTTCTGCCCTCCAAATGACTCCATGATCTCAAACTCTGTTGAGCAGTTGCTGGATTAGAAGAAAAAAGGTGTTAAGAAAGATGTCCAGATACGTGAACTGGAAAACTGCATTGTGTACAGAACACAACCCTGATCCTATTGTTATCTGGGCTAATCCTCCTGACAAGGTGTGGGCATTCCCCCTCCCCCCCAACTTCTTTATAATATAATAATATGAGAGAGTTGTGAGCATCTTTTTTCTGCCCTTTCTAACATTTCTTTTGTGCCATGCATCATCAGTATGACACCTACAGTCCTGCAGTATTAAGATCCAATGCACATAACTTTAACTCTTTCCCCTTAGCATAGGTATTAGGATATAGTATTTAATTACATTATTACATACTATTACTTAATGCATGACAACATCATACACGTTCACCTATAAACTAGACACACAAAGAATTTTCTAGTACTGTGTATACTATTCTGTATATGCTACACAAACTAGTTTATGAAAGTAATTTATGGGACTATACCCACTTTCTGCCACTGGGGGATCCCCTCAGCCATGCAGTTAAGGAAGTTTGTGGCACTTTGCAGCATCGGGGTTAAGGATCTGGACCAATGAGACTACTCAGATGTATTGAGCTATGGTTTGGGAGCCTAAATAAGAAATTAACTGTACTGCATATGTACAGAGGACAATTTTCAATAAGTCAGGCCAAACTACTTTTTACCAGAACACTCAATGGGACTTCTACTCAGTGAGACCTCTTTTCACTCCAAAAGTGTTCTAGCATGTACTTTTCCACCCATCCCCAACATGCTGAAAAATAACTGCACTGGTTTTGATCAAACTTTTCATAAAAGGCATCTTTTTTTCAGCAGAGGCTACATTTGCAATATTTTAGCCTAAAAAGAAAACATTTCTGAAATGTATAAACACTTGAAAGCAAGGGGTCAGAATAGAAACTTTTATTATAGCAGTCACTTACTGTAATAACTTAAGCCCCAATCCTGCAACTATATTCACATGGGTAGATCCCTGAGTCCATGAGGAACCAGCTGCAGGATCGGGGCCTCAGCGTATATTTTCCACATGGCTTATCTAGAAAACATGTATGAGACAAAGAAGTGGAATCAGGGATCTGTTCTGTACACAATGGCGTTTTTCGGTCCACATATCTGGTCGTCTTCCTAATTCAGCATATGATGGAGTTATAGAATGAATTGGAACAAAACATAGGACTGGAGAAATATGTTTGAAGACAAAAGGATCCATTGTATAGGTTCAGTCTAAAATATATTAAAAGAAGAAAAAATATTATGGGAGCCATCCCCATATGATTAAAAAGTGGCACAGTAGAGCGCTTCCCTTTTGTGTTCATTTATGTTTAGAAAATTTTAAATGAAAACTATATTCCACGTTATCACTTCATCTAAAAATCTTCTAATCTTGCACAGATGAACTAAACAATCCCACATCTTAATCTGGTGAAAAGAGATGTTGCTTTTCACGGCTAAACGGCTGCAGATGGCAAATTAAAATTGTTCACTTGCTTCTACTGGTAGCAGGCTTTCAAATTAATCTGTTGATTGTTCCTTTTTTATTCCTTACCTTTATATAGTTCCAAATCCCCCTAAAAGACATATGGAGAAGCACCAAGACTTCATTTGTTTCTTTTTAGGCCTAAAATGTCCTCTGAATGATGGTTCTACCTGAAGTCAACCATTTAATATTCACAGAA
>NW_020707090.1:0-598 GCF_002925995.2 Terrapene triunguis
GGGGGGGGGGTGCAGCCAAAATTGTTTTTGCTTTGGGCGGCAAAAAAAAAAATCCGGCCCTGATACCCCCCCAAAATGATATTCGCCTTTTTCACAATTGTTCCATATTGTTCACTTGTATTCAATTTGTGACTCATTATAATCCCCAGGTCTATTCAGCAGTCCTACCACCAGGCCAGTTTTTCCCCATTTTGTAGTTGTGCATTTGATTTTTCTTTTCTAAGCATAACATTTGGCACTTGTTTTTACTGAATTTCATCTTGTGGATTTCAGACCAATTCTCCAATTTGTCAAGGTTGTTTGGAATTCTAATCCTGTCCTCCAAAATACTTGCAATCCCTACCAGCTTGGTATCATCCATACATGTTATAAGCACATTCTCCCCTTCATTATCCAAGTCATTACTGAAAATATTGACTAGTACCAGACATCACCATTATTATTTTTTAATTATATACATCTCCCCTCCCCATTTGACAGCAAACCACTAACTATTCCTGAGTAGAGTCTTTCAACTAGTTGTGCATCCTCCTTATAGTAATTTCTAGACCACATTTTCTAGTTTGCTTATGAAAAATGTTATGTGGGACTGTGTCAA
>NW_020707090.1:698-1296 GCF_002925995.2 Terrapene triunguis
GGGGGGGGGGTGCAGCCAAAATTGTTTTTGCTTTGGGCGGCAAAAAAAAAAATCCGGCCCTGATACCCCCCCAAAATGATATTCGCCTTTTTCACAATTGTTCCATATTGTTCACTTGTATTCAATTTGTGACTCATTATAATCCCCAGGTCTATTCAGCAGTCCTACCACCAGGCCAGTTTTTCCCCATTTTGTAGTTGTGCATTTGATTTTTCTTTTCTAAGCATAACATTTGGCACTTGTTTTTACTGAATTTCATCTTGTGGATTTCAGACCAATTCTCCAATTTGTCAAGGTTGTTTGGAATTCTAATCCTGTCCTCCAAAATACTTGCAATCCCTACCAGCTTGGTATCATCCATACATGTTATAAGCACATTCTCCCCTTCATTATCCAAGTCATTACTGAAAATATTGACTAGTACCAGACATCACCATTATTATTTTTTAATTATATACATCTCCCCTCCCCATTTGACAGCAAACCACTAACTATTCCTGAGTAGAGTCTTTCAACTAGTTGTGCATCCTCCTTATAGTAATTTCTAGACCACATTTTCTAGTTTGCTTATGAAAAATGTTATGTGGGACTGTGTCAA
>NW_020707091.1:0-2589 GCF_002925995.2 Terrapene triunguis
TGCTCCCGAGCCCAGGCAGCCCAGCAGACACAGTGGAGGGAGAACTTGTCACAAATGCACCGAGCAGTCATGGAACGGGAGGAGAGGTGGCGTCAGGAGGACCAGCAGGCTACTGAAAAGCTGCTTGGACTAATGAGGGAGCAAACGGACACGCTCCGGCGCCTTGTGGATGTTCTGCAAGACCGGAGGCAGGAGGACAGAGCCCCGCTGCAGTCTATCTGTAACCACCCTCACCCGCCACCAAGTCCCACACCACCCTCACCCAAACTCCAAAGAAGGAGGGGCGGCAAGGGCCGTTAAAACTTTCAGTCAACCCCTGCAGACTGCTCTAGCACTAGAAGGCTGACATTCCCCAAAATTTCATAAGTCCTTTCCTACCCACCTCACACAAGCCCCCGTCCAAGTTTCACCCCCCACGTTTCATGTCTGGTTCGCAATAAAATGTTTGTTTCTCTCCATTACTGTTTCAGTCAGGTTCTTTTGAGGGAGAGTCTGTCTGGAGGGGGGGAAGGGGCTTGGTAATTGGGCAGGACAGTGACCTTTAGCAGGGTACAGAGGCGGTGTCAGGTCCAGCATCAGGACACATACACAGTGCAGTCACTGGTTACCCTGGTCAGTCTGGGAGGTGTTTTTCATGTTCTCCATTGAAATAACCAGTCCACCAGTGCGGAGCCTGGCATTCCGGGAGTTTAGAAGCATCATTTGCATCAGAACACTGAACCCGCCCCCCGCCACAGTCTGCGTCCCCGGTTTAAAATATTCCCGCGAAAACAGCAACACAGACAACGGTGTTCATTAACAAAATCGAAATGATTTTATTTTTTGGGAAGGGGAAGGGGGTGAAGGGGGTATGTAACTGGAGAGGATAGTCAAAATGAACTGGGTAAAGAAACGGGGGCAGGTTCAGCTTTTCTGTCCACAAACTGAAAAGTCACTGGTTGCCCTGCTCACTCAGGAACCTAGCTTTCAAAGCCTCCCGGATGCACAGGGCGTCCCGCTGGGATCTTCTAATGGCCCGGCTGTCTGGCTGGACGTAATCAGCAGCCAGGCTATTTGCCTCAACCTCCCACCCCGCCATAAAGGTCTCCCCCTTGCTCTCACACAGATTGTGGAGCACACAGCAAGCTGCAATAACGATGGGGATATTGGTTTCACTGAGATCACAGCGAGTCAGTAAGCTTCTCCATCTCCCTTTGAGACGGCCAAAAGCACACTCCACTACCATTCTGCACTTGCTCAGCCGGTAGTTGAACAGTTCTTTTTCTGTGTCCAGGGCGCCAGTATAGGGCTTCATGAGCCAGGGCATTAGCGGGTAGGCTGGGTCCCCGAGGATCACTGTAGGCATCTCCACATCCCCAAGAGTTATTTTGTGGTCCGGGAAGTAAATACCTTCCTGCAGCCGTCTAAACAGACCAGAGTTCCTGAACACGCGAGCGTCATGAACCTTGCCCGGCCATCCAACGTAGATGTTTGTAAACCGTCCCCGATGGTCCACCAGTGCTTGCAGCACCATTGAAAAGTAGCCCTTTCTATTGATGTACTGGCTGGCCTGGTGGTCCGGTCCCAGGATAGGGATGTGAGTCCCATCGATAGCCCCACCGCAGTTTGGGAATCCCATCGCGGCAAAGCCATCTATGATGACCTGCGCGTTTCCCAGGGTCACTACCTTTGGGAGCAGTACCTTCACGATTGCCTTGGCTACTTGCATGACAACAACCCCCACGGTAGATTTGCCCACACCAAAGTGGTTCGCGACTGACCGGTAGCTGTCCGGCGTTGCAAGCTTCCAGAGGGCTATGGCCACTCGCTTCTGGACAGTGAGGGCTGCTCGCATGCGGGTGTCCTTGCGCTTCAGGGCAGGGGACAGCAACTCACAAAGTTCGAGGAAAGTCCCCTTCCGCATGCGAAAGTTTCGCAGCCACTGGGATTCATCCCAGACCTGAAGCACTATACGGTCCCACCAGTCCGTGCTTGTTTCCCGGGCCCAGAATCGCCGTTCAACAAAATCCACATGCCCCATTGCCACCGTGATGTCCTGGGCGCTGGGGCTCGTGGTTTCTGACAGCTCTGTGCCACTCTCCGACTTCAGGCTCTCACGGCGGTGCCGTAGCCTCCTCGCCCGATTTCTCTGCATCTGCCTCAGGGAAAGGTGTATGATAAGCTGCGAGGTGTTGAGAACGGCCACAAGTGCAGCGATGGTCGCAGCGTGATCCATGCTCGCAGTGCTGTGGCGTCCGCGCTGTCACTGACCAGAAAAGTGCGCGAACTGATTTCCCGCCGGCGCTTTCATGGAGGGAGGGAGGGCGTTAGTGACGGACGGATGACGACAAATTTTTTTTACCCAGAAGGCATTGGCGGCTCGACCCAGAATTCCGATGGGCAGCGGGGACTGCGGGAACTGTGGGATAGCTGCCCACAGTGCACCGCTTCCAATATCGACGCTCGCCCCGTTAGTGTGGACTCACAAAGTCGAATTACTGTCCTTAGTGTGTCCTTAGTGTGGACACACACGTTCGACTTTGCAATATCGATTCCACATATTCGATTTAAGTAAAATCGAATTACCCTCGTAGTGTAGACATACCCTTT
>NW_020707092.1:0-1984 GCF_002925995.2 Terrapene triunguis
CTTTGGCCTGGTCTACACTAGGCTTTTATGTCGACTTTAGCGCCGTTATATCGAATTAACCCTGCACCCGTCCACACCAGGAAGCCATTTAGTTCGACATAAAGCTCTCTTTAAATCGATTTCTGTAATCCTCCCCAACGAGAGGATTAGCGCTAAATTCGACATGGCCATATCGAATTAGGCTAGGTGTGGATGGAAATCGACGGTAATAGCTCCGGGAGCTATCCCACAGTGCACCACTCTGTTGACGCTCTGGACAGCAGTCCGAGCTCGGATGCTCTGACCAGCCACACCCCCGGGAAAATTTGAATTCATTTTCATTTTCCTGTCTGGGCAGTTTGAATCTCAGTTCCTCTTTGGACATCGAGGGGAGCTCAGCAGCAGTGGCAACTATGCAGAGCTCTCCAGCAGAGATGGCCGTGCAATCTAATAGAAAGAGGGCCCCAGCATGGACTGATCGGGAAGTCTTGGATCTCATCGCAGTGTGGGGCGATGAGTCCGTGCTTTCAGAGCTGCGCTCCAAAAGAAGGAATGCTAAGATCTACGAGAAGATCTCCAAAGCCATGGCAGAGAGAGGCTACAGCCGGGATGCAACGCAGTGCCGCGTGAAAATCAAGGAGCTGAGACAAGGCTACCAAAAAACCAAAGAGGCTAACGGACGCTCCGGATCCCAGCCCCACACATCCCGTTTCTACGAGGCACTGCATTCCATCCTGGGAGCGGCCGCCACCACTACCCCACCCCTGACCGTGGACTCCGAGGATGGGATCATGTCCGTGGCCGGTTCCTCGTCGGACATGACAGCGGACGGGGAAGATGAAGAAGGAGATGAGGAGGACGAGGCAGTCGACAGCGCTGGCACCGCTGATTTCCCCGACAGCCAGGAGCTCTTCATCACCCTTACCGAGATCCCGTACCAACCGTCCCCATCCCTTACCCCGGACACAGAATCAGGGGAAGGATCAAGCAGTAAGTGCTGTAAACATGTAAACATTTATTTAAAACAGAACGGTAATATTTATACTATTAACAATGTACATTTATAAAAGTTCTGTAAACTAGTAAAAAAATAATCAGGTACAAAACAGGAATATTTACAAAGGTAACAAATGGGTTTTCATGATTTCTCTGTCTTAGGCTCTTCTCAATTTAGTCCCAAGTGTTTTAAAAAATTTTCACAATGTCCGTTACTCCATGATTCCCAGGCCCAAGACGCTCCACTCCATAGTCCCAGTGCACCTACGCGAAAATCCGGTCAATGTGGCCGGGGATCGACGAGAAATCCTCGTAGGAGAACTCCTCGTAGGTCTCGTGGAGGTAGAGCTCAAGCCTGTTGATCAGGTTCCGGGGTAGGGCGATCTTAGTGGGCCCTCCGTGGTAGCAGACATGCCCCCTCCACGCCACAATCAAGTACTCCGGGATCATGGCCCGACATAGCATGGCGGCATACGGCCCCGGTTTCTGCATGCTTTCCCGCAGCATGCGTTCTCTCTGGGTGTCCGGGATCCTCAGGAGGGTGATGTCGCTCATGACGCCCTGCTTTGAATTAGGGAGGGGAATGTTAGTATTGGGACTGCTTTACAGCCACGCGGTGGAGGGAGAGGGGCAGCATACAGGGATCTTTCCCTGGGACAGCCGCGAGGGGGTGGGACAGGGGCAGAGTTGATGCTGTCCTGATTGCTGGCAGCAGAGACTGGCATTGCTTTCAATGTGAAAGGAGGCCAGTGCTACTGCTGGAGTTTTAAGCAGCCACAAGTCTGCGGCTTACCATTATTGCCCGCTCCAGAAGTTCAGGTCTCCAGCCACGCTTCTCTGAACACTCCAAGACCTCCGCAAGTCCACAGGCACTGAAGGCGACGGCCGAAAATTCGACCTTGTCCTGAGTGCGCATGTGAGAGGTGCAGTGCATGGTCTTGTTCACAGAGAAAGACTAGGTTCTTTGTATACAATTTCATTTATCTGTCTCAGGAATTCACTCCCTTTT
>NW_020707093.1:0-5904 GCF_002925995.2 Terrapene triunguis
ACAAGAATTCCCTCCCTGGGAAGCCTTGAGAAACCTTTCACCAATTCCCTGGTGAACACAGATCCAAACCCCCTTGGATCTTAAAACAAGGAGAAATTAACCATCCCCCCTCCTTCCTCCCACCCTCCTTTCACCAACTCCTGGTGAATACAGATCCAAACCCCCTTGGATCTTAAAACAAGGAGAAATCAATCTGGTTCTTAAAAAAGAAGGCTTTTAATTAAAGAAAAAGGTAAAAATCATCTTTGTAAAATCAGTATGGAAAATAGCTTTACAGGGTAATCAAACTTAAAGAGCTCAGAGGACCCCCCTCTGTCTTAGGTTCAAAGTACAGCAAACAAAGATACACACTCTGGTAAAAAGGTACATTTACAAGTTGAGAAAACAGTAAATCTAAGACGCCTTGCCTGTCTTTACTTACTAGTTTGAAATAGGAGAGACTTGTTTAGAAAGATGGGGAGAACCTGGATTGATGTCTGGTCCCTCTCAGTCCCAAGAGCGAACCACCCCTTAAAACAAAGAGCACACACAAAAGCCTTTCCCCCCCCCCAAGATTTGAAAGTATCTTGTCTCCTTATTGGTCCTTGGGGTCAGGTGTCAGCCAGGTTACCCGAGCTTCTTAACCCTTTACAGGTAAAAGGATTTGGAGTCTCTGTACACAGAGAGCTGTTACCCTTCCCTTTATAGTTATGACACGCCCCCCAAATCACAGATAGTGTTGGACGTTCGGTTCCACACTGGCTGTGATTTCTTCCTGGAGTTCTAGGAGAAAACAGAGTTAATAAGACACATGTACCTTTAGACATACTACTGATTATATAAAAACTAACAATATGTTTCATTCCAAGAACAATTGTTAACCAGTTAACTCTGGGAAACTTTCCCGGGAGAGTGCATCAGCCACTTTGTTAGAAGCTCCCGAAATGTGTTGTATTTCAAAATCAAAATCTTGGAGAGCTAAACTCCACCGAAGAAGTTTTTTGTTATTTCCCTTGGCGGTATGAAGCCACTGTAGCGCAGCATGGTCTGTTTGTAGTTGGAAACGCCGTCCCCAAACATATGGGCGTAGCTTTTCCAGCGCGTACACAATGGCGTAGCATTCTTTTTCGCTGATTGACCAGTGGCTTTCCCTCTCAGACAGTTTTTTGCTGAGAAACACGACAGGATGGAATTCTTGATCCGGTCCTTCCTGCATTAAAACTGCTCCCACGCCTCGCTCGGAAGCATCTGTGGTTACTAGGAACGGTTTGTCAAAGTCTGGGGCCCTTAGCACAGGGTCAGACATGAGTGTTGCCTTAAGCTGGTTAAAGGCCTTTTGACACTCATCAGTCCACTGAACTGCATTTGGCTGTTTCTTTCTGGTTAGGTCTGTCAGCGGGGCGGCGATTTGGCTGTAGTGTGGTACAAATCGCCTATAATATCCGGCCAAGCCTAAGAAGGATTGGACCTGTTTCTTTGACTTTGGAACCGGCCACTTTTGGATAGCATCCACTTTGGCCTGTAGGGGATTTATAGTTCCTTGACCCACCTGGTGCCCCAGGTACATCACTCTGTTTTGGCCTATTTGACACTTTTTAGCCTTAACAGTTAGTCCTGCCTGTCGGATGCGCTCGAAGACTTTTCCCAGGTGCTCCAGGTGTTCTGTCCATGAATCAGAAAAAATGGCCACATCATCGAGGTAGGCAACTGCAGATTCTCCCAATCCCGCTAAGAGACCATCTACAAGTCTTTGGAAGGTGGCGGGTGCATTTCGCAACCCGAAAGGGAGTACATTGAATTCATACACCCCTGCCTGGGTGACGAAGGCTGACCTTTCCTTAGCGGGTTCATCTAGTGGTACTTGCCAGTACCCTTTGGTTAAGTCTAAAGTAGAGATGAATTGGGCATGTCCCAATTTTTCCAATAGCTCATCTGTGCGTGGCATTGGATAGTTGTCAGGACGAGTTACAGCATTTAGCTTACGGTAGTCCACGCAAAAGCGTATTTCCCCATCTGGTTTGGGAACTAGAACCACTGGAGATGCCCATGCACTGGTAGAGGGGCGGATTATACCCATCTGTAGCATGTCCTGGATCTCCCTTTGTATAGCAGCTTGGGCATGAGGTGACTCCCGGTAGGGTGGGGTTCTAATTGGGTGAGCATTACCTGTGTCAATGGAGTGGTATGCCCGTTCGGTCCGTCCTGGAGTGGCTGAGAAAATCGGTGCAAAGCTTGTGCACAGCTCCTTGATTTGCTGTCGCTGCAGACGTCCCAGGGTCGTGGAGAGGTTCACCTCTTCCACGCCACCATTCCTTGTTCCTTCGTAGTAGACACCTGCAGGCCACTCCGCGTCATCTGTTTCCTGGGCTGTAAACTGGCAAACGTTTAATCCTCTGGAATAAAAGGGCTTAAGAGAATTAACATGGTATACCTTAGGCTTTATGTTGGAGGTGGGGGAGGCTATGAGATAGTTAACAGCTCCTAGGCGCTCCTGGACCATGAATGGTCCTTCCCACGACGCTTCCATTTTATGGGCCTGGAGCGCCTTTAAGACCATGACTTGGTCTCCTACTTTGAAGGACCGTTCTCTGGAATGTTTATCATACCAGGCCTTTTGCTCTTCCTGAGCATCCTTTAGGTTTTCTTTAGCAAGGGCTAAAGAGTGTCGGAGGGTGTTTTGTAGGTTGCTTACAAAGTCTAGAATGTTAGTTCCTGGAGAAAGCGTAAACCCCTCCCATTGCTGCTTCACCAACTGTAATGGCCCCTTAACCTCGCGGCCATACACAAGTTCAAATGGTGAAAACCCTAAACTGGGATGTGGTACAGCCCTGTAGGCAAAAAGCAACTGCTGCAACACTAGGTCCCAATCATTGGAGTGTTTATTTATGAATTTACGTATCATGGCCCCCAAAGTTCCATTAAACCTCTCCACCAGACCATTGGTTTGATGGTGATGAGGGGTGGCAACCAAGTGATTCACCCCATGAGCTTCCCACAGGTTTTTCATGTTCCCTGCCAGGAAATTAGTTCCCGAATCTGTAAGGATGTCGGAGGGCCAACCTACCCTGGCAAAAATGTCTGCTAATGCCTGGCACACACTTTTAGCCCTGGTGTTGCTTAAGGGTACAGCTTCCGGCCATCGGGTAGCAAAATCCATGAAAGTCAGTACGTACTGCTTTCCTCTGGGTGTCTTCTTTGGGAAAGGACCCAGAATATCCACAGCTACTCGCTGAAATGGGACCTCAATTATGGGTAGTGGCTGGAGAGGGGCTTTAACCTGGTCTTGGGGCTTTCCCACTCGTTGGCACACCTCACAAGACCGGACATAATTAGCAACGTCCTTGCCCATTCCCTCCCAGTGGAAGGACTTCCCCAACCGGTCTTTGGTTCTGTTCACCCCAGAATGGCCACTGGGATGATCATGGGCTAAGCTCAAGAGCTTTACCCGATACTTAGTGGGAACCACCAACTGTCTTTGAGGATGCCAGTCTTCCTGGTGCCCACCAGAAAGAGTCTCCTTGTATAAAAGTCCTTGTTCTACAACAAACCGGGATCGGTTAGAAGAGCTGAGAGGCGGTGGGGTGCTCCGTGCCGCCGCCCAAGCTTTCTGAAGGCTGTCATCTGCTTCCTGCTCGGCCTGGAACTGTTCCCTTGATGCTGGAGACTTCAGTTCCTCCTTGGACTGTGGACTGGGGCTTGGTCCCTCTGGAAGCGATGCAGGTGCTGGGGCTGTTTCCACTGACCGTGAACCGCTGTCCGCTGGTGCACTATGTGGTATCTCAGGCTCTGGCTGAGCCTCTTGGGTAGGGTTATCTGCTGCTTCCGCCAGTTCAGGCTCGCTGGTGCCCTCTGGCATTGGAGTTGTAGACGGGTTTGCAAGCGCTGGACTCCGTGCCGGCAATGGTTCTGGTGCTGGTTGCGTTGCCAGTTCCGGTTCCGGGACTGGCTTTGGCTGGGTCTCTGGGATTGGATCCACTACGGCTGTTGCAGTCGTTGGCAGGGGATCCGGTTCCACCACCTGTGTTTGGGTCTCCGGTAACACAGACGGGGCCCTGGTGGACGGCTCAGGAACAGGGATGGGGGTGGAAGCTTGCTTAGCCTGGCTGCGGGTGACTATTCCCACCCTCTTGGCTAGCTTCACATGGTTGGCCAAGTCTTCCCCCAGCAGCATGGGGATGGGATAATTGTCATAGACTGCAAAAGTCCACATTCCTGCCCAGCCCTTGTACTGGACATGCAACTGGGCTGTAGGCAAGGTTACAGACTGTGACACGAAGGGTTGAATTGTCACTGTAGCCTCCGGGTTGATGAGTTTGGGGTCCACTAGGGATTGGTGGATAGTTGACACTTGTGCCCCAGTATCCCTCCAAGCGATAACCTTCTTTCCGCCCACTCTCAAGGTTTCCCTTCGCTCCGAGGGTATGAGAGAGGCATCTGGGTCTGGGGATCTTTGGTGTGATTGGGGTGTAATGAACTGTAATCGGTTGGGGTTCTTGGGGCAGTGAGCCTTTATATGCCCCAGTTCATTACATTTAAAACATCGCCCTGCTAAGGTATCACCGGGGCGATGTTGGTTGATGGAGACTGGTGTGGTGGGGTGAGAAGGCGTCTGGGGTTTCCCTTGGGATGTGGGTGGGGCCTTGGGTTGTCCCCGGTGGTAAGGTTTTGTTTCGGCTTGCCCCTTCTGATATTCGCTCCAACTGCTACTAGCTTTTTTCTTTTCTGTCACCTCCACCCATTTGGCTCCAATCTCCCCCGCCTCGGTTACAGTTTTGGGCTTCCCATCTAGGATGTACCTTTCTATTTCCTCAGGAACACCCTCTAAAAACTGCTCCATTTGCAATAGGAAGGGCAACTCTTCCGTAGATTTAACATTTGCTCCTGATATCCAGGCATCCCAATTTTTCCCAATGTGGTAGGCATGTCGGGTAAATGACACATCGGGTTTCCACCTTAGGGCTCTGAACCGCCGACGGGCATGCTCAGGTGTTAGCCCCATTCTGATTCTGGCCTTGTTTTTAAAAAGTTCATAACTGTTCATGTGTTCCTTAGGCATTTCAGCCGCCACCTCTGCTAAGGGTCCACTGAGCTGCGGCCTCAGCTCTACCATGTACTGGGTTGGAGGGATGTTGTATCCAAGGCAGGCCCTTTCAAAATTTTCTAAGAAGGCCTTAGTATCATCGCCTGCCTTGTAGGTAGGGAATTTCCTGGGATGGGAAGTGGTACCTGGAGAGGAGTTGTTAGGATGGTCTGATGCACCCTGCCTAGTCCTTGCTGCTTCCAGTTCCATCTCTTTTTCTTTTAGCTCCATCTTTCTTTTATGGGCCTCCTGTTTGGCTTTTTCTTCTCTTTCATGGGCCTCCTGTTTGGCTTTTTCCTCTCTGTCTCTCAGCTCCATCTCTCTCTTGTGGGCCGTCTCTTTGGCTTTCTCTTCTCTGTCTCTCAGCTCTATCTCTTTTTCTTTCAGCTCCATAGCTCTCTTGTGGGCCTCCTCTTTAGCTTTTTCTTCTTTGGTAGTCATTTTCCTGGTTTTCTTGTGCTGGGTCACACCCCTCTGCAGTTGACTGAAATTGGGATGTACTTAGCTCTGGCTGCTGCTGAGTTAACAGAGACTTTCTAACAAGCTACTCCCGAGGATGTAAAAAGAAAAAAAAACAATTCAACTTGTAAATTATTTTTACCAGTCAGTCAAAGTTTGCTCCCTTTGAACCCTTCTCTTAACAAAGGACCTCGTTAAAAAAAACTTAACACCTCTGCCTTCAGGCAAGGAAAGATAAGATATGCATCTACCTTCAGCTCTGCTTTCTAAGCAGCTAGAAGGAAAAAAAAATCTCTTACTGGCTTTTGGGTTTAAACAATCTCCACTGATGCACCACCATGTCAAGGCTGTATCCCCACTTTGAACTTTAGGGTTCAAATGTAGGG
>NW_020707094.1:0-8844 GCF_002925995.2 Terrapene triunguis
GCCAATAAGCGCAGGACCCACCAAGATAGAGGAGGAACTTTGTCACAACACATAATAATGCAAGGTGGGTCAGAATTATTATCCCCATTTTACCAATGAGTAAACTGCGGCAGAGAGGTGTCTAAGGTCACAGCCAGTCTGTAACAGACCTGGGAAAGGTACCCAGGTGTCCCAACTTCTAGTCTTCTACTACAACCACAAGGTCACCTTTTCTCCTGTCCACCACTTCCCATGAGAGAATACTGTGCACAACGGAAATCACACAGTGGGGTGGTCCCTAATATTCACCAGCCTTTTTCCAGGCAAGAGACCCAAAAACATATACTGGTAGCTGCATAAAGCAGCACCTCTGTTACAACACTAACACACACAAACTTCACAGCAGCAGACAACCAGAATACTGTAGCCACTGGGATTTGTTTCAGAGCAGTTTCAGCTTGCTTCTTGAAGTGATCAGCCTGATACGTGTGTCTGGTCAAAATGTGTGTCTGCACAGTATGACTAGTGGAAAAATGGGGCTCCCATCACGAACAGGAGGAAATAAATCAGAACAGCTCAGGAGAAATGCCATATATAGCACGACAAACAAGAATTCCTGTGACACCCATAATCTCCCTCCAAAAGCCAAAATCACTAAGGAAAAACAAACAGGAATGTGCTTAGTTTGTCCTTAAGGCTCACATTCACTGGGGAGTGGGGGAGAAGGATGAAGAATTTCACCACAATTCTGAACTTCATTAAACATTTTTAGGTTTAGCTTAAACCTTTGGCACCAAGAGCAGATATATGTTGACAAGGAAAATGCACTAGGCAGATGCAAATTAAAGAGACAAAACCTTAATTTTGCATTAAGACACATTATATCTTACCACCATAAGAACAAAACCAGGGCTCTGCCCTATTTTCTGTGGCACCCACGACACTGATCCAGGCTGCCAGACAACAGAAGAGGCAGTGATACAGCATGTATGGTCCTAACAGAAGATAATACGCTACTTTTTTCAAAAGACCTTTCTAGAATATGACTGTTTTTTGTGGCTTGAATGGTCGCTGTAAGTGTAGCATTGTGTAGTGACAAAATGTGCCAGAATCTAATCTCACTTCCACTGATGTAAATCCAAAATCATTTCACAGACATCGGGAGAGTTACTCTACATTTACTCTGGTGCAACTCCTGAAATCAGAACCCGATACAGTGATCTCACGGTTCATACAGCAGCTTTCCTTCAGAAGCATCTCAAAGATTTTTACCATATATATAGAAGTTATTTTGTCCAACACTGAAATACAGCCACCTCTGAGATGAAATGCAGCAGCTGTTTAACAGCAGCCGAATGATACACAACAGTTTAGGAGTGGAGCGTCCATTAAAACCACAGTGGAGACTGAAGACTACGGAGAGTTCCATGAAAACCTGCTCTCCAGTCAAAGGGCAAATACACAGGATTACTGGATTATTTTGTATATTTAAGAGATCTGATCCCCATTGGTTCAGTTGTTTAATAAGATTAACTGCCACGGGACAATTTTTTAAACTGGGGACTCAGAGTGTGGATTGGTCATGGCAAACTATGATTTTGCATATATTTAAAACAGTGGCACCCTCAGCTCACAGCATTCCTGCATGCATGTACTGTTTTCACCCTCACACACCCTGTTTTGCTGTCTCCTGTTGTTCTATGAATGTAGATTGTAAACTCCTCTGGGCAGGGATTCCACCTTGTGATTTCCTTGTTGTGTAAAGCATCACTCACATCTGTGGTGTCAGTCATAAATAATAGTAAGGCTAAAGTTAGCAAAACCAAGGAATAGCAAAACAAGATTTCCCCGGACAGCTCTATTCATGTACCTCAGTCATTTCTTGCAACCCCACAAAGCTACTGCAGTCCTGCATAACCACACAGACGTGTCAGAGTCCCTCAATCCAGCCTCCCCCCTTAATATTCCAGTCCTGGGAGCTCCAGACCTCTGCCAAAATCCTCCTGACACAGCTGGGTCAAGCCAATTTGGGAAATCCTGCCAAACCTTTCAATGGCCTCCAACCCCAAAGGCCAAGATTCAATGCATCACTTTCTTTCCCCACACCTGACCCAAACTGCTGGCCATACCTGCTGACTGGGGGCTGCGGAGGAGACAGCGTTCAGTCAGGGAAAGAGAGGCAGGTGATGTGTTTTGTGGAAGGCGTTATGGGAATGGTGGATGGCTGAAAAACAAGGAGTGGGCACTGGGGAGTCTACTGCACGCCCCTGCCAGGAGCAGGGCTTTGACAAAGTAGGAGGGCCTGTTTTCCGGGCAGCTCAGCCTCCCTCCTGTAGAAACTTTCAGTTGAGGGGTGGGGGAAATCTTTCATTCTACACTGGGACAAACAGTACAAAAACAAACCAAAAAACCAGATTTTTCACAGGAGGAAAAATTCTGAAAAATTCCAGAGAACAAATGCAGAATTTTTCAGCCTGGCCCCAGCTGCCTCCTGGGGTTGCCTGGGTTCCATCAGAACATTTTTAACCAGCTTTGGTAGGAGATATTTTAATTCCCTAGAGCGCTCAAGTTATTACCACTGACCTCTTAGTCAGCACAAAGCAGCTCACTGCCACACCACGTGGCACTGGAGCCTGGGCACTTGCATTTCTACCTGTGCTTACTGAGGGGTCAGCGCCTGGACCCAGGAGTCCCCAGAGCGGCAGGTACCCCACTGAGCAGGCAGCAGCGCCAGTTACTTGTATCCAGGTCAGACGGCCGGCCTTGGCTACACTTGCAGCTGTACAGCGCTGTGAGTTAAACCTGACTTCGTGCAGCTGAGTAGGGAAAGCGCTGCAGTCTGTCCACACTGACAGCTGCCCAGCGCTCTGTCGTGGCCACATTTGCGGCAATTGCAGCGCTATTGGGAGCGGTGCATTATGGGCAGCTATCCCACAGAGCACTTCTTCCCATTCTGGCGCCGTGGGTTGTGGGAAGGGGGCGTCGGTGCAGGGGATTCTGGGTCCTGTCCCAACGCCCCGTGATGCATCGCTTCGCATCCCAGAAATCCCTTTGTTTCCGTCCACCTTTGGCGCCATCTTTCAACGGTTTCTGTGCAGCACGATCTGTCTGCGGGAAATGGAGCCCGAACTGCTGAGGCGTATGCTGACTTATCTCACCAGCACGTCACGTTTGGCTGTCGAACTATTCCTTAAGATCCAAAGTGACAGTGAGAGTGAGGAGTGCAACGATGCTATCGAGCCGCGTAACGCGTACACACGAAATTGCTTGTGGCATTCACAGACATGCTCAGCACCGTGGAACGCCGCTTTTGGGCTCGGGAAACAAGCACCAAGTGGTGGGATCACATCGTCATGGAAGTCTGGGATGACGAGCAGTGGCTGCAGAACTTTCGGATGAGAAAAGCCACTTTCATGTGTGAGGAGCTTGCCCCCACCCTGCGGCGCAAGGACACGAGATTGAGAGCTGCCCTGCCAGTGGAGAAGCGGGTGGCTATTGCAATCTGGAAGCTGGCAACTCCAGACAGCTACCGGTCAGTCACAAACCAGTTTGGAGTGGGAAAGTCGACCGTTGGAATCGTGTTGATGCAAGTTTGCAAGGCCATTAATCGCATCCTACTCAGAAGAACCGTGACTCTGGGTAACGTGCAGGAAATAGTGGATGGGTTTGCACAAATGCGGTTCTCTAACAGTGGAGGGGCGATAGATGGGATGCACATTCTTATTCTGGCACCACCCCACCTAGGATCCGAGTACGTTAATCGGAAGGGGTATTTCTCTATGGTTCTCCAGGCGCTTGTGGATCACCGTGGGCATTTCATTGACATTAACACAGGCTGGCCTGGAAAGGTGCATGATGCACGCATCTTTCGGAACACTTGGCTGTTCAGGAAGATGCAAGCCGGGACTTTTTTCCCAGAGCGGAAGATCACGGTAGGGGAAGTTGAAATGCCCATTGTGATCCTTGGAGATCCCGCTTACCCATTAATGCCATGGCTCATGAAACCCTACACAGGGAGCCTTGACAGCAGCAAGGAACAGTTCAACTACAGGCTGAGCCGGTGCCGAATGACTGTGGAGTGTGCCTTTGGCCGTTTAAAGGCCCGCTGGCGATCTCTGTATGGGAAGCTGGACTTGGCCGAAAACAGCATCCCCGCGGTTATATCTGCGTGCTGTGCCCTCCATAATATTTGTGAAGGGAAGGGTGAAAGGTTCACTCAGGCATGGACCTCTGAGGTTCAACACCTGGAGGCTGAATTTGCACAGCCAGAGAGCAGGGCTATTACAGGGGCCCAGCGCGGGGCTGCAAGGATTAGGGATGCCTTGAGGGAGCAATTTGAGGCTGAAAACCAGCAGTGATATCTGGTGCCCTGCACGGGAGTGAAGTGCAGTAGTTCCAATCTTTAGGAATCAGTGTTTGCTAAGCAGACAAGCAGACTTGCAGTGCCTGTTTATTTCCTGGGCTAAGGAGTCTTTTACTTTATGCAATAAGAAAGAATGTTTTCAAAGCCAAAAAATCCATTTATTGAAAAGAAAAAAAAAGTATTTATTGAAAAGAAACAAGGGGGTGGAGTGGGGAACGGTACAATCACAGATTTGCGTATGTCCTGTCTGGTGTGCTGTGCAGTGAGTGCTGCACTTCAGGATAGCTATACTGCATGGTGATGGGGGTTGAGTGCAGAGGGTAAGGGTCGTAGTTTTCAGGGCTGGGTGGTGAAGATACTGGTGTTGGAGGCAGCGGGTGGCGTGAAGAACACGGAAGTTGGGGAAAGTGGGTTGGAGGTGACAGTGGGGCACAACGGAAAGAGTTTTGGGACAAGGGCTGTGGGGGGGGTGGCGTTTGCATTTGCGGTACTGCTCCTCTTTCTGCATGGCTACGAGCTCCTGGATAGCGTCTGCTTGGCGCTCCAGGATGCTTATGATCCGATCCGTGCTTTGCTGCCGGTGCGCGGTGCTTTGCCGCCGGTGCGCTGCGTTTTCCTGGCGGATCCTGCTTTCTCTCTCCCTCCAGTTCTGTGCTTTCTCATTCTCTTTAATAGATTGCCGCATCACTTCTTGCAGCATGTCTTCTTTGCTTTTTCACGGTCTCTTCCTGAGTCTTTGCAGTCTCTGAGCAGGCGATAAGATGGACGGCTGAGGTCTCAAGGTTGATGCAGCTGTATAGGCAAAATGCAACATTTAACAGAGGCAGCATTGTTTATACCAGACAGAGTAATGATTCCCCCCGCACTTAAGGAGTAGAAAACACACAGGGTCTACACAATAGCATAATTTCCCTGTCCGAAACAGAGCACACATATCCCACGGGAGCCTCAAAATGGTGAGTAAGGGGGACGATTGTTTCAGGGCTGCACTGTCCTCTGGGTTTCTGTGCCTTGGGGAGAGCCAACAGCTTCAGGGGGCACCTACACTGAACACTGTCCCAACATTTTTCACAGGAGTTCGTCCTGGACGATATCTCGCTGATGAGGGTGACCTGGGAAGCAAGGGCAGGTCTTCTACTGCAATGTGGCTTCCACCCTGGCCCATATGCAGCTTGCCTGTGTGCAGCAATGGTCCCACCGCCCCTTGCGGCACAGTGGCGCGGACACGTTAGCCTGGCTGGGACAAGGACCACGGTGGCTCTCCCAATAAACCTGCGCAAGCGCATTGCAAACGTTCTGGATGAGACATTCGAGGAGATTACCGAGGCCGATTACCGCGATGTGATAAACCGCATCAATGCAGTATTCCGCATCTAGGCATGCATGCCTAACCCTCCTCTCCCAAAGAGCCCGCACCGAAAAAATTCCTTCCTGAAAAAATAAACGCTTACCGGGAACCTGATCTTCTGTTTGTCCTCCACCAAGTACCGGCCGCTGCGACTGGCCACCTTCCTCCTGGCTCAAAAAGAGCTCCTGGCTGCATGGCTCCAGGGATTCCGGGTGTCTCCATCTGGCCCACCACCATCATTCCCGTTTTCCTCCTCCTCCTCCTCCTCCCCCCCCGACACCGGCTCTGAAGTGTCCATGGTGGTGCTCGGAGTGGAGGTGGGGTTAACCCCAAGTATTCCATCCAGCTCTCTGTAGAATTGGCAGGTCGCGGGGGGAGCACCCGAGCGGCCGTTTGCGTCGCGGGCTTTGCGGTAGGCACTCCGCAGCTCCTTCACTTTAATCCTGCACTGCATGGCCCCTTTCCATCATGTCCTCTGATACCTTCCCGAAGGTATCGTAATTCCTACGGCTGGAGCGCAGCTGGGACTGGACAGCTTCCTCCCCCCAAACACTGATGAGGTCCAGCAACTCGCCATTGCTCCATGCTGGGGCTCGCTTGGCGCGTGGAGGCATGGTCACCTGGAAAGATTCGCTGATAGCACTCCACGCCACGCCGGGCTGAGCAAACAGGAAGGGGATTTTTAAAATTCCCGGGGAATGTAAATGGTCAGTCATATGGTTGGTTACCTGAGGCCAGGGCAGTAGAATTTGAACTGATGACCAGAGTGGCTAGAACAGGCATTGTGGGATACTGCCGAATAATTCTGGAGGCCATTCACAGCACATTGGGCGGCCACACTGGCGCTGCAGCAGCAGTGCAATACTCGCTATTCCTCTCGGGGACGTGGAGTACATGCAGCGCTGCAACCACGGAGATACAGCGCTGCAAATGCCTTGCCAGTGTGGACGGGGAGTGAGTTACAGCGCTGGGGGCGGCTTTACAGCGCTGCAACTCGCAAGTGTAGCCAAGGCCCCAGTTGTACCAATTTCCGTGGGGTGGTTTCATGCTGTGGGTTAACATTCGCTAGGGATTACATTGAGACCAAATTCACTTCACTTGTGGCCAAAGCGTCTTTATCTTTAAGACTGTGTATACAAAGCAAATGCAGCAAGGGCAAGATTGCATGAACTGCTGTGGTGCCTGCCTTCTTAAATTTCTATTTGCAATTCTGCCACTGACTCACTGCGTAACGTTGGCCTCCTAACCTCCCGATCTGTAAGCCGGGAATAATGCCGCTCACCTACCTCTGTAGAGTGGTTTGAGATCTACAGGTGAGAAGTGCAGAATCATTGAGCCATATAGATGGCTGCTGAAATGTGCAGACCCAGGAATGCTTTCAGCTAACGGCTTCATAACGACAGCAAGAGCCTCAAGCATTCAGCACCAGGCTGAGGGACTGGGGGGGGGGGGGGGGGGGGGGAGGAGAGAGTTTGCGAACTTGAGGGGTTCCACAGACATCAGAAATTTCCCCAAACTTTCACTCTTGAGGTCAGCTTTTCCTCTTGACACTCCAGACAGCAACATGGCTCTGCCCGTACCCCGACCAGGGAACCACCCCAGGGCCTAACACCTGGGAAATCTGCAGCAGAAGAAAAGCACCAGCAATTGCCAATATCAGTGTTCAATTTCAAGCAGAAGCCAAAGTTTGGTTCTGGTCTGCAGGAGGGGAGGGAACACCACACTTCCAGCAACAAACGAGGTGTCAGCAGCAAGAAAGGAGTGTCTGGTGCACCAAGAGAGTAAAACCAGATTCAAAACCACTCAAGGTGGGATGCCCGTGGGAAACAAGAGATTTGGGAGAAGCAGGAGATAGCCAGCTTAGACTTTTCAGGCTACGTGCCTCACACCTGAGGCTGGCAGGAACCAGACGCGCAGCAGAAACAGTGTGCTAAGCTAAGTGAGGGGGAATGCCATGAGATGCCCCACAGGTCTTACGCACGAGTGGTGGTGATGAGTTCCTACCAGGTCAAAGAAACTCAGCACAATGCAAGGCTTCGGAAGAGGAGAACAGAAATCCTGAGGACCTTTCTGGTTAGGATGCTTTTCCTTCCCATGGTGGAACAAGGCCACAGTGCTAAATACTCCGGCAGAAAACATTTTTTATAAGATCTCATAAAACATTACTAAAGGGTCTGCATTACATGCAAGCCACAGACTAAGGCCATGTCTACACTTACAAGCTTACAGCGACATAGCTGTACTGATACATCCGTGCCAGTGCGGGAGTGCCCGTGTAGCCGCGTTATGCCAGCGGGAGAGAGCTCTCCTGTGGACATAAAAAAACCAGCTCAATGAGCAGCAGCAGCTGTGTCAGCAGGAGCGCGTCCCCCAACGACATAGTGCTGTGCACACAAGCGCTTATGCTGGCAAAATTTATGTCGCTCGGGGGGGTGTTTTTTTTCACACCCCCGAGCAACAAAAGTTTTGTCACCATAAGTGCTAGTGTAGACATGGCCTAACACAAACCTGCCCTCTGGACAACTGAATCACCTTTATGAGTCTTTGGCTACCATCCAGCCTCCACCACTGATTTACAAACACCAACTACTAAACTACTGATGCCCAAATAAATCCAGTCATTTCTTATGTTATGACCGTTCCAAGGCTTTAGTGACACTCGGGGGTCACAAGTACCAGGTGATCATGAGCCTTTATGAGAGAGCCCACTGCTCTCCTGAGAGCTTGACCTAGCCCAAGAATGACATTAGGAAAATCTCCCTCTCACGGCAGATTAATCAGCTGTCTGAGGTGCCAAACAAGTGAATTTGTCAAGCCCCAAAAAGTAACCCACAGGCTTCTTAAACATACTTTCTTTACCCCAATGGACAACACAAAAATACATTATTCCCACAAAGGCTACAAACAATATCCCACACTCGGGATATCTGCCCCCGTCCCCCACCAGTGACAAAAGAGAATTCTACATTCACCCATCTCTGGCCTCCAAGAGCACTTGTCTGACAGTCTAACTGTTCCCACTGAATTCAGTGGCCAAACCAAAAGGACTAGGAACGTCTAACTCTGTGTTCATTCCCCTGCATGGACTCCAGGACATACTTTCTAGAATTAGCCTTGGAAAACTAAAACAGTCTCTGAAATGTCTAACCAAACA
>NW_020707095.1:0-4415 GCF_002925995.2 Terrapene triunguis
ATTAGCCTTGGAAAACTAAAACAGTCTCTGAAATGTCTAACCAAACAATGGTAAAAACTGCTGCTTAAGATACCCCGGCTACAGTGGCAGGTCTATAGCCAGCTGTTGGTTAGAGGAGAGGACTTGGACCTGGCTGGCTGGCTGAGTCGACCCCATGAGGAACCGCTTTTCATCACAGATTTTGAGCCTGGGACATTTACGAGCAGCTGCCTGTGTTAAAGCATCAGAACCTTGGGTGGGTTGGACATTGTTATAAGGATTAATCAGGGCTCTGAAGGGAAAATTATCTGAAACCAGCCCCGCAGCATACGAAACGCTGTCCTCCACTACCACACCACATACCATCTGGTCATCACTAAGTCCTTGTGGGGAAACAAATGTACAAGGCACAGCTCCCAGATCCAAACTGTAGAAGATGAGTATTCAGTAGTTTGGAAAGCTTGGAAACAAGAGACACAGACCACATCAGTATCTGGGCAGCAAAGAAATCTGCTTGACAAAGGAGATGCTTCACTTTTGCAATTTCTGGGGAAAGATACCTTCTCTTCACAATTCCCATCAATACAGCTCTTTTGCAAACAACATTTGAGTTATATTTTGTATTAAGTAAGAGTGTTTTTGAGGCAGTATTCCCTCAGAACACTCCAATTCCCACAGCACTGGTGACACTGTCCCTGGACAGCTGATGATGGGCACTTCGCTGCCAGAAAAATAACAACACATTAGGGTTCCACAGGGATCTGTTCGGTGTCCGCTGTTATTTAACAGCTTTATTAATTACCTGGATGTAGAAACAGAGAGCATCCTGATCACATTTGCAGATGACACAAAGCTGGTGGGGAGGTTACAAACACTTTGGAGGATGGAGCTAAAATTCAAAGAGAACTTGATAAATTGGAGAACTGGGCTATAGACAGCAAAATTAAATTCAACAGAGACAAATGGAAGGTGCTACACTTAGGGAAGAAAAACCAAATGCACAAATAAAGAACGTGGGAGAACTGGCTTGGCAGCAGCACCGCTGAGAAGGATCTAGGAGTTGTGGTGGATCACAGCCTCAACATGAGCCAGCAATGAGATGCTGTTGCAAAAAAAGCAAATGCAATTTTAGGTTGCATTAACAGAGGCACAGCATGCACGTCACGGGAGGTGACAGCACCGCTCTACTCGGTGCTGGTTAGGCCTCAGCTGGAGTTCTATGTCCAGTTTTGGTCACCGCCGTACAGAAAGGATGTCGAGAAACTAGAAAGGATCCAGAGGCGAGCAACAAAGATGATCAAAGGGCTGGAATGCTGGCCAGATGAGCAACGGCTGAAGGAACTGGGTATGTTTAGTTTGGAAGAGAGGAGATTAAGGGGGGACATGATAGCAGTCATAGAATCATAGAATCATAGAATATCAGGGTTGGAAGGGACCTCAGGAGGTCATCTAGTCCAACCCCCTGCTCAAAGCAGGACCAATTCCCAACAAAATCATCCCAGTGAAAGGCTGCCATAAAAATGATGGAGAAAAGTTCTTCTTGTCCTGGCCTCTGTGGCAAGAGAGAAGCAATGGGTTCGCACTACAGCACAGCAGATTTAGATGACATCTCAGGAAAAACTTCCTAACGGTAAGAACATTGGCGAATGGAACAAACTGCCTAGGGAGGTCATGGAAGCTCCTTCACTGGAGGTTTCAAAAGGAGGCTCTCTAGCCATCTGTCTTGGATGGTTTAGACACAACAAATCCTGCATCTTGGCAGGGGTTAGACTAGATGACCCTTGCAGTCCCTTCTAGCCCTGTGGGTCTGTGATTCTAAGATATAGAGAAGAGCCGAGGGATTGGTGCTGAAGGGATTGATTTCTAAGGAGAGATTTCTAAGAGCTGAATCTATCTAGCTTGGCTAAGTGAGGACAAAAGTCTAAAAAGTGTATCCCAAGGAGGGATAATTTAGAGCAATGGGAGAAAGTTAAGCTTCGAATTTCTCAATTTAGGATGGACACCAAGAAGTGTTTCCTGACAGCAACGTGGATAAACATCAATTATTTAAAATAAATAGATAAATCAGAATTACGTTGTTTAAATTTATTTTTTGATTATTTAAATTATAAGGTTTTTTTTTAAAACTTGTTTATAATGAAATCTGAGTTTAATAAAAAATATGTTAAGACCTAAACTTATTATAATTTAGTTGTAAATGTGGAACATGCTTTGATAAGAGAAGTTTATGTAAACAAAACATTTAAGGTTATTTTGTTTAATAAATTTTTTTTTACATGATGTTGTGTGTTTAATTAAATTCCAGTTACCATTCTAATGCAGCTTGACACAAATCATAAGCAAAAAGTTAATTATCTAGTAAATAAGTAAATAAGTAAATATCATTTACCATTTTCTAACATACTAAAGGTATACACAATTAATAAGAATCTGAAAATATTGAGCTATATAATTGCTTAATAAATGTATGTGTAGTGTAATATACTAAATTAGTGTAAAGGCTCTAATGAGTTGCAAATCAAGTTGTTTAATGGCGATATCAACCAATGAGAATGCACTTTCCTTTAGAAAATAACTGAAGTACAAATGGAAAAATTGATTAAAATGATTATTTAAATCGAGACTTTCCACTTGGTGATTTAAATTGCCTTGATTTCAATCAATCCACCCTGTCTGACAATGGAAACAGTCCTCACCCAGAAAGAGGTATGAACTCCAGGGGACCACTAACCCTTCCCATCTCTTATTTCTGTGACTTCATGCAAGGTCTCTTTGTGCACTGAGCCCCGAAAGGCTGAGGACCCCACTCCAGCTGGGCAAAAGCAATGAGATAGCCAGGACAAATGCAGGCAGACAACTAAAGACAAGTGTGACAGACCCAGACCAGTGGGGTGCAGGAGTCTGGTAGAGGGCAAATATACTGGTCACTGGATGAGTAGTTTTCTGTTCCCTGAGTGACCAGAGGAGGGGCTGCACTAGAGTAATCAGAAACCTGCTAGAACCAGTTAAGGCAGGCAGGCTAATTAGGACACCTGGAGCCAATTAAGAAGAAGCTGCTAGAATCAATGAAGGCAGGCTAATCAGGGCACCTGGGTTTGGGTTTTAAAAAGGAGCTCACTTCAGTTTGTGGTGTGAGTGTGAGGAGCTGGGAGCAAGAGGTGCAAGGAGCTGAGAGTGAGAGGGTGTGCTGCTGGAGGACTGAGGAGCACAAGCGCTATCAGACACCAGGAGGAAGGTCCTGTGGTGAGACTAAGGAAGGTGTTTGGAGGAGGCCATGGGAAGTAGACCAGGGAGTTGTAGCTGTCATCAGGGCCGGCTCCAGGCACCAGCCCACCAAGCTTGTGCTTGGGGTGGCACCTGGAGGGGGGCGGCACGGCGCTCCGGCCGGCGGGGAGAGCGGGGCCACAGCCGGGCTCGCCGCCCTGCCCCCTGCGCTCTGGCCGCCAGGGGGAGAGCCGAGCCCCAGCTGGGGCTTGCCGCCCTGCCCCCGGGGCTCCGGCCGCCCTCCCCCCCCAGCGCCCTCCCCCCGGCCGCCGGGGGGAGAGCGGAGCCCCCGCCGGGGCTCGCCGCCCCCCCCCCGGGGCTCCGGCCGCCCCCCCCCGCGCCCAGGGGGGGGGGGCGGCCGGAGGCTTTTTTGCCTGGGGCGGCAAAAAAGCCAGAGCCGGCCCTGCCTGTCATGCAGCTGTTACAGGAGGCACTATAGACAGCTGCAGTCCACAGGGCCCTGGGCTGGAACCCGGAGTAGAGGGCGGACCTGGGTTCCCCCCAAACCTCCCAATTGACCTGGACTGTGGGTTCTTCCAGAGGGGAAGGTCTCTGGGCTGTTCCCCAACCCACATGGTGAATCTCTGAGGCAAGAAAATCTGCCAATAAGCACAGGACCCACCAAGATAGAGGAGGAACTTTGTCACACAAGGTTAAGGAGAACGGTGCTGTTCCTTTGAACTTCCCACGGCCTGAAGTATAAAGAACATGCCTGATGAATATTTTACCTCCATGCAGATGCCCGTCTCTGTCCTGCTCTGAAAGCTCACCTTTTCGTTTAATGCTTTTTTCTCTGAAAGCTGCAGTGGCACCGGTTGCTTGGGCTTTTGGATTTGTGTTTGAGACAGACCAATAGAAATCCTGCCATAGCGCATTAGGCTTGGCTTGGAGCTTCAGGGAGTCACCTGTCATCACTTTCCAGTCCGGTGGACAAATGAAACGAGGTTAAAGACAGAGGAGCGAGGCGAGAACTCCATTGCGAAATGGCAGCCCAGACACCAGGAACTCCATCCTACCTGGAAACAGAAGGCACTCAACCAAAAACTAGGCCAGAGAGTGGAGGGACTGTTTCATAACATGAAATATTTACATATAGAGCAAGTGAACGTGCGGCATGATGGCTGACTGACTGCCATGCTTGGCTGCATCAGGATGGCACGGTTATTGCCACC
>NW_020707096.1:0-2866 GCF_002925995.2 Terrapene triunguis
ATTAGCCTTGGAAAACTAAAACAGTCTCTGAAATGTCTAACCAAACAGTGGTAAAAACTGCTGCTTAAGATACCCCGGCTACAGTGGCAGGTCTATAGCCAGCTGTTGGTTAGAGGAGAGGACTTGGACCTGGCTGGCTGGCTGAGTCGACCCCATGAGGAACCGCTTTTCATCACAGATTTTGAGCCTGGGACATTTACGAGCAGCTGCCTGTGTTAAAGCATCAGAACCTTGGGTGGGTTGGACACTGTTATAAGGATTAATCAGGGCTCTGAAGGGAAAATGATCTGAAACCAGCCCCGCAGCATACAAAACGCTGTCCTCCACTACCACACCACATACCATCTGGTCATCACTAAGTCCTTGTGGGGAAACAAATGTACAAGGCACAGCTCCCAGATCCAAACTATAGAAGATGAGTATTCAGTAGTTTGGAAAGCTTGGAAACAAGAGACACAGACCACATCAGTATCTGGGCTGCAAAGAAATCTGCTTGACAAAGGAGATGCTTCACTTTTGCAATTTCTGGGGAAATATACCTTCTCTTCACAATTCCCATCAATACAGCTCTTTTGCAAACAACATTTGAGTTATATTTTGTATTAAGTAAGAGTGTTTTTGAGGCAGTATTCCCTCAGAACACTCCAATTCCCACAGCACTGGTGACACTGTCCCTGGACAGCTGATGATGGGCACTTCGCTGCCAGAAAAATAACAACACATTAGGGTTCCACAGGGATCTGTTCGGTGTCCGCTGCTATTTAACAGCTTTATTAATTACCTGGATGTAGAAACAGAGAGCATCCTGATCACATTTGCAGATGACACAAAGCTGGTGGGGAGGTTACAAACACTTTGGAGGATGGAGCTAAAATTCAAAGAGAACTTGATAAATTGGAGAACTGGGCTATAGACAGCAAAATGAAATTCAACAGAGACAAATGGAAGGTGCTACACTTAGGGAAGAAAAACCAAATGCACCAATACAGACTGGGGGATAACTGGCTTGGCAGCAGCACCGCTGAGAAGGATCTGGGAGTTGTGGTGGATCACAACCTCAACATGAGTCAGCAATGAGATGCTGTTGCAAAAAAAGCAAATGCAATTCTGGGTTGCATTAACAGAGGCACAGCATGCACGTCACGGGAGGTGACAGCACCGCTCTACTCGGTGCTGGTTAGGCCTCAGCTGGAGAACTGTGTCCAGTTTTGGTCACCGCCGTACAGAAAGGATGTAGAGAAACTAGAAAGGATCCAGAGGCGAGCAACAAAGATGATCAAAGGGCTGGAACACGAGCCAGATGAGCAAAGGCTGAAGGAACTGGGTATGTTTAGTTTGGAAGAGAGGCGATTAAGGGGGGACATGATAGCAGTCTTCAAATACTTGAAAGGCTGCCATAAAAATGATGGAGAAAAGTTCTTCTTGTCCTGGCCTCTGTGGCAAGAGAGAAGCAATGGGTTCGCACTACAGCACAGCAGATTTAGATGAAATCTCAGGAAAAACTTCCTAACGGTAAGAACATTGGCGAATGGAACAAACTGTCTAGGGAGGTCATGGAAGCTCCTTCACTGGAGGTTTTCAAAAGGAGGCTGGAGCCATCTGTCTTGGATGGTTTAGACACAACAAATCCTGCATCTTGGCAGGGGTTAGACTAGATGACCCTTGCAGTCCCTTCTAACACTATGGTTCTATGATTCTAAGATATAGAGAAGAGCTGAGGGATTGGTGCTGAAGGGATTGATTTCTAAGGAGAGATTTCTAAGAGCTGAATCTATCTAGCTTGGCTAAGTGAGGACAAAAGTCTAAAAAGTGTATCCCAAGGAGGGATAATTTAGAGCAATGGGAGAAAGTTAAGCTTCGAATTTCTCAATTTAGGATGGACACCAAGAAGTGTTTCCTGACAGCAACGTGGATAAACATCAATTATTTAAAATAAATAGATAAATCAGAATTATGTTGTTTAAATTTATTTTTTGATTATTTAAATTAAAAGGTTTTTTTTTAAAACTTGTTTATAATGAAATCTGAGTTTAATAAAAAATATGTTAAGACCTAAACTTATTATAATTTAGTTGTAAATGTGGAACATGCTTTGATAAGAGAAGTTTATGTAAACAAAACATTTAAGGTTATTTTGTTTAATAAATTTTTTTTTACATGATGTTGTGTGTTTAATTAAATTCCAGTTACCATTCTAATGCAGCTTGACACAAATCATAAGCAAAAAGTTAATTATCTAGTAAATAAGCAATATATCATTTACCATTTTCTAACATACTAAAGGTATATACAATTAATAAGAATCTGAAAATATTGAGCTATATAATTGCTTAATAAATGTATGTATAGTGTAATATACTAAATTAGTGTAAAGGCTCTAATGAGTTGCAAATCAAGTTGTTTAATGGCTATATCAACCAATGAGAATGCACTTTCCTTTAGAAAATAACTGAAGTACAAATGGAAAAATTGATTAAAATGATTATTTAAATCGAGACTTTCCACTTGGTGATTTAAATTGCCTTGATTTCAATCAATCCACCCTGTCTGACAATGGAAACAGTCCTCACCCAGAAAGAGGTATGAACTCCAGGGGACCACTAACCCTTCCCATCTCTCATTTCTGTGACTTCATGCAAGGTCTCTTTGTGCACTGAGCCCCGAAACGCTGAGGACCCCACTCCAGCTGGGCAAAAGCAATGAGACAGCCAGGACAAATGCAGGCAGACAACTAAACACAAGTGTGACAGACCCAGACCAGTGGGGTACAGGAATCTGGTAGAGGGCAAATATACTGGTCACTGGATGAGTAGTTTTCCGTTCCCTGAGTGACCAGAGCAGGGGCTGCACTAGAGTAATCAGGAAC
>NW_020707097.1:0-4222 GCF_002925995.2 Terrapene triunguis
CCAACAAACCTGGTGTTCTGTTTCCTTTCCTGCGTCGTCACCACAGCTGGTGACCCCGACGTGATACCCCTCTACTCACCGGCTGGATATGCCGAGTGACCCCGCGGCCGTTTGCCGCCCCTTATTCGTGAGTATGGGGGGGGGAGAACTTTCCAGTGCCCAGAAGGAGCACGCAAGAGAGTTACAAAAGATTATAAGGCAGCGATCATGTATCGTTGTCTCGGTCGCTCATATTGAGGACCTTCTAAGGGAAATAGATCGCCAGTGCCCCTGGTATCCTGACTGCGGGTCTTTACAGCTTTTTGATTGGATACGGATTGGGATCACCTTGTATAGTGAACCCCGTGCCCCAGTTCAGCACCTGCTGCTCTGGCAGCGTTGTAAGGAGGCGCTGGAGGGGTTCGGCCCCGACGGCCTTAAGCCGGTTTCCCCTTTGCCCCCAGGTGATGGGCCACCTCCCTCCTACCCGCAGCTGACCCCCCCTGCGCCGCCGCCCGTGGCGGCGCCCCCCTGCCCACCGGTCAGGCGGGGGGGCGCTGACGCCGCGGCGGTGCAGCCAGCGCGCGAGGCCGGTCTCTTGACCGGCGAGGAATCCAGCCGTGGGTTCGAGGCGTTTCCCGTCTCTAGGCGGGATAATGGAAACGGGGGGCGGGTAGTGGACTGGGAGGCTCTCCCCTACTCGGTTCTGCACGAGCTCCGGGGGATCTTGAAAGGTGTGTCAAACGGTTATCACTTGCTCCCCCAAGATTGGAAAGACATGTGTCGCATGGTGCTGTCTCCCGCACAATACGTTGTGTGGGACAGCGAGTACCAGCGAGAGGCGCTTGCGGCAGCAGCACAAGGTGGGGGGGCTTATCTTGCTGAACAGTTATATGGCACAGGGCAGTTTTCGAGCATCCCCGAGCAGGCGGTGGGCACGCCCCAGGTAGCTTTTCCCATCATTGGCCAGTGTGCCCGTCGCGCGTTCCGCAGGGTCCCCGCTGTGGGCGAGTCCTCTAAGTCCTTTGACCCTGGCGGAGTTGCTGCAGGCGTGTGCTGATGTGGGCACTCAAACCCATCAGATGGCCCTGCTGGCAGCTGCCCTGCACAAGGGGCAGAAGCCTCAGGGGAACTGCTTTAATTGCCACCATCCATATTGATGATTAGGCGTACGGCCCTCCCCCTCCGTTGGCTCACTGACGAGCCTGTATGGGTTGCACAGTGGCCGCTTCCTCTGGACAAGCTGGAGGCCCTCCAGCACTTGGTTAATGACCAGCTACGGGCAGGGCATGTGGAGGAGTCCACTAGCCCCTTTATTACCCCCGTGTTTGAAAGCTGGAGTTAGAAGTAAAAGGCAATCAAAAGATTGGGAAAGTCAATTGTGTCCCTTTTAAGTAAGAATCTTTAAGCTGTGGATAGCTTTGGATCTGGAAGCAAGCCAGAAAGCATTTGTATTAATGCAATTTTCTAACTAATAAGGTAGAAGCCACTGAAACCTGGGCTGCCTATGAAACAAATACAAGGAAACATTTTAAGCAATGACTGACTGCCCAGAAGGGGTAGACCTCTGTTCTTTTGTTTTTCAGATCATCAGAGAAAACGGATGCCAGCTGAACAGCATTCAATGTACCATGCATTTACTGGCACAATAGGGATTATTTTTGTGTTTTATGGCAAAAATTGTTGTTAAGAACTGCATACCAACAGTCTTTGGAAACAAGGACATGGAAGGTTAACCCACTCCCCATATTGCCCATGGGATCCTTCTGGCTACCTCAGATTTTTAGCCAGAGGGCTGGGGAGGGAGGAAAGCAATTAGACACCTGAGGTTGTACCGAGTGAACTCCTCAAAAGTGGGTGTGCTTGTCCTGGTTTGTTGCTCCAAAGCTCTGTAATAAAGTTATGTTACTGGAAGAGTGTACATGGCATACATTGAATAATAAGACTAATGTACTGTATAATGGCACTGTGTATGTGTTCATTGTTGGGAAAAAGTGTATAAGTGAAGAGTGGAAGTTTCCTTTGTAGGTTAAAAGAAGCCAAGAAAGGGAGAAGAGGAAAAAGCACAGAATGAGTTAACTGAGAGGAAAATACAGCTTGCAGGCTCATCCAAGGTCACAGCCAAAACTTGGCTGACCCCCAAGACAAGGGGGGGGCTTGAATGTGCCCGAGCAACAATGAAATCTGCAAAACACTGCCAGGCATTAATGAAATGTGTTAGGTTTTTTTCTCACAGATAAAAGAAGTGCTATCCAAAGATCCTAGCACCCCTGCCATTAATTAAAACCAGGAGACTGAGTCTATGTAAAGTCCATCAATGAAAGACTGCTTTTGGCTCCATGCTGGAAAGGCCCTTTCCAAGTCCTGTTAGCCACCAACACCGCTGTGAAGTGCCAAGGACTGACTGCCTGGACCCATGCTTTTCACTGTAAAAAGACCCCTCCACCTCGGGAGGGCTCTCCGACTGATAAGCCTATTTCTCCTTCTAGCTCTGCTGTGCCGTCTGGACAGCAGGAAAAAGGAAAAAAAGACAAGGTGAAGTGCTAGTAACCTCTCCCTTGTCCACTGACAGACCTACTGTTGCTTTGGATTTTTCTAGAAGACACAAAACCATTACAGGGTGATGTGCTAGTAACCTCTCCCCTGTATGATACTAAACCACAAAGTCCAGGAATTCCTGACTACAAGAGACATTAAGAACTGACCCTGGTGAAGAAACAAAGAATTATACACCAGCAGAAAGAAACTTGTGGAACCCATGCTTGGGAACGTGGTATTGATTGGATTTTGGGGTTTATTCTACAGGCTGCGCCCTGTGTTTGGATAAGTCCTTCAGCATGTACTGCCCTCCCTAATTGGATTTTAAATGATAAGTACCAAAGGCACCTTGTTGCCATTGCCCCTGCCATTTCCTCTATTACACTATTACCCCTGTAATACATCCAAATACAGACAATGACCCAGAAGTTGCTGACAGAGATGGTATTGAATATCACTGAGGCTGGGAAGGCATTGCAATGGGATCTAGCATGTTCAGAAATTCAGGATTTCCTGAATGACTAGCTAATGGCCATTCGGAATGATCTAGAGCATCAGGCTTGGCCCACTGCCCTTACAGACACATCAGGAGTACCGTCTGGTCTGTGGCCATGGAGACATACTTGAAGACTTTCTGGGTGGAAGTGCAGACGTTCTCAGTGCTCCTTCCAAGCATATGGACCGGTTGAGGGGGTGTGGGCTCCCACATACCAAATCCTGCCGGGTCCATGGGGAGGATGCATGTGGGATTGGGTAATTCACCAAGACATCTGGGAAATTAGACCACCTGGTATGCCCAATCGACTTTTAGTCAGTGCTCCTGGGATTACACCTGACAGGACACTTACTTTTTCAAGCTAATGATAGCTGTGTGTATGTTAATGACACCACATTACAAGACATCTGGGTTTGCCTGGCACAAGTATTGAATCAATCTGATTTCTGCCTGGCCGCTGCCCCGGAAATGCAAGGTCTGTTAAGTTCTTGCCTTGTTCCTGTCTGCAAATCACCCAGCAACATCTGGGGTGTGAGACAGTGAAAGAAATGTGTTGTTTTAAGCTTACTGATAATAGTAATTGCATGCAATAGCAAATTGAGATGCTGAAATGTTATGCTTAAGCTATCCGCCAGGACGTTTTTCCTCCTGGGTGGAATTATATCTAGTTATAGCCACCCTTAGAGTGGATAAAAACCCTTTTATAGTATGGGGTCTTAGTCTTGATTTTTGGTGCTTTACTTTGCTGCTTTGTTTAATGTTTACCCAATCTAGTGGCATTGTGTATGCTACCCTGCGAAGGTGCTTTGTCTAAACACCGCATATAAAATAAAATAGGGGGGGATGTAGGAATGTGTTGTTCCCGAATCGTATGCCCACGAGAACGGCAAACTGTTCCCTTGGCAATGAGGCAGGAGTGACCTTGTCCTAGCGTATATGTTTGGAAAACTTATTGGCAACCTGACATCACCCTTGCAGCTGGTGTTCACGCGCTCAAGAGATGGGTTTGTAATTTCATGTGCATGTATATTGCCTGCCTTCTGTTTGCGCAAAAATGTAACCACTAAGAAGAGTTGTAAACAAAGTAAGGAGAAGAATAAAAACCCCAGGAAAAGTTTTCCTGGGAGGCTTTTTGCAGGAGGCTTGTAAAGCTCTCTGGCTACCAACAAACCTGGTGTTCTGTTTCCTTTCCTGCGTCGTCACCACAGC
>NW_020707098.1:0-5468 GCF_002925995.2 Terrapene triunguis
GCCTCTTAACCCTTTACAGGTAAAAGGATTTGGAGTCTCTGTACACAAAGAGCTGTTACCCTTCCCTTTATAGTTATGACACGCCCCCCAAATCACAGATAGTGTTGGATGTTCGGTTCCACACTGGCTGTGATTTCTTCCTGGAGTTCTAGGAGAAAACAGAGTTAATAAGACACATGTACCTTTAGACATACTACTGATTATATAAAAACTAACAATATGTTTCATTCCAAGAACAATTGTTAACCAGTTAACTCTGGGAAACTTTCCCGGGAGAGTGCATCAGCCACTTTGTTAGAAGCTCCCGAAATGTGTTGTATTTCAAAATCAAAATCTTGGAGAGCTAAACTCCACCGAAGAAGTTTTTTGTTATTTCCCTTGGCGGTATGAAGCCACTGTAGCGCAGCATGGTCTGTTTGTAGTTGGAAACGCCGTCCCCAAACATATGGGCGTAGCTTTTCCAGCGCGTACACAATGGCGTAGCATTCCTTTTCGCTGATTGACCAGTGACTTTCCCTCTCAGACAGTTTTTTGCTGAGAAACATGACAGGATGGAATTCTTGATCCGGTCCTTCCTGCATTAAAACTGCTCCCACGCCTCGCTCGGACGCATCTGTGGTTACTAGGAACGGTTTGTCAAAGTCTGGGGCCCTTAGCACAGGGTCAGACATGAGTGTTGCCTTAAGCTGGTTAAAGGCCTTTTGACACTTATCAGTCCACTGAACTGCATTTGGCTGTTTCTTTCTGGTTAGGTCTGTCAGCGGGGCGGCGATTTGGCTGTAGTGTGGTACAAATCGCCTATAATATCCGGCCAAGCCTAAGAAGGATTGGACCTGTTTCTTTGACTTTGGAACCGGCCACTTTTGGATAGCATCCACTTTGGCCTGTAGGGGATTTATAGTTCCTTGACCCACCTGGTGCCCCAGGTACGTCACTCTGTTTTGGCCTATTTGACACTTTTTAGCCTTAACAGTTAGTCCTGCCTGTCGGATGCGCTCGAAGACTTTTCCCAGGTGCTCCAGGTGTTCTGTCCATGAATCAGAAAAAATGGCCACATCATCGAGGTAGGCAACTGCAGATTCTCCCAATCCCGCTAAGAGACCATCTACAAGTCTTTGGAAGGTGGCGGGTGCATTTCGCAACCCGAAAGGGAGTACATTGAATTCATACACCCCTGCCTGGGTGACGAAGGCGGACCTTTCCTTAGCGGGTTCATCTAGTGGTACTTGCCAGTACCCTTTGGTTAAGTCTAAAGTAGAGATGAATTGGGCATGTCCCAATTTTTCCAATAGCTCATCTGTGCGTGGCATTGGATAGTTGTCAGGACGAGTTACAGCATTTAGCTTACGGTAGTCCACGCAAAAGCGTATTTCCCCATCTGGTTTGGGAACTAGAACCACTGGAGATGCCCATGCACTGGTAGAGGGGCGGATTATACCCATCTGTAGCATGTCCTGGATCTCCCTTTGTATAGCAGTTTGGGCATGAGGTGACTCCCGGTAGGGTGGGGTTCTAATTGGGTGAGCATTACCTGTGTCAATGGAGTGGTATGCCCGTTCGGTCCGTCCTGGAGTGGCTGAGAAAATTGGTGCAAAGCTTGTGCACAGCTCCTTGATCTGCTGTCGCTGCAGACGTCCCAGGGTCGTGGAGAGGTGCACCTCTTCCACGCCACCATTCCTTTTTCCTTCGTAGTAAACACCTGCAGGCCACTCCGCGTCATCTGTTTCCTGGGCTGTAAACTGGCAAACGTTTAATCCTCTGGAATAAAAGGGCTTAAGAGAATTAACATGGTATACCTTAGGCTTTATGTTGGAGGTGGGGGAGGCTATGAGATAGTTAACAGCTCCTAGGCGCTCCTGGACCGTGAATGGTCCTTCCCATGACGCTTCCATTTTATGGGCCTGGAGCGCCTTTAAGACCATGACTTGGTCTCCTACTTTGAAGGACCGTTCTCTGGAATGTTTATCATACCAGGCCTTTTGCTCTTCCTGAGCATCCTTTAGGTTTTCTTTAGCAAGGGCTAAAGAGTGTCGGAGGGTGTTTTGTAGGTTGCTTACAAAGTCTAGAATGTTAGTTCCTGGAGAAGGCGTAAACCCCTCCCATTGCTGCTTCACCAACTGTAATGGCCCCTTAACCTCGCGGCCATACACAAGTTCAAATGGTGAAAACCCTAAACTGGGATGTGGTACAGCCCTGTAGGCAAAAAGCAACTGCTGCAACACTAGGTCCCAATCATTGGAGTGTTCATTTATGAATTTACGTATCATGGCCCCCAAAGTTCCATTAAACCTCTCCACCAGACCATTGGTTTGATGGTGATGAGGGGTGGCAACCAAGTGATTCACCCCATGAGCTTCCCACAGGGTTTTCATGTTCCCTGCCAGGAAATTAGTTCCCGAATCTGTAAGGATGTCGGAGGGCCAACCTACCCTGGCAAAAATGTCTGCTAATGCCTGGCACACACTTTTAGTCTTGGTGTTGCTTAAGGGTACAGCTTCCGGCCATCGGGTAGCAAAATCCATGAAAGTCAGTACGTACTGCTTTCCTCTGGGTGTCTTCTTTGGGAAAGGACCCAGAATATCCACAGCTACTCGCTGAAATGGGACCTCAATTATGGGTAGTGGCTGGAGAGGGGCTTTAACCTGGTCTTGGGGCTTTCCCACTCGTTGGCACACCTCACAAGACCGGACATAATTAGCAACGTCCTTGCCCATTCCCTCCCAGTGGAAGGACTTCCCCAACCGGTCTTTGGTTCTGTTCACCCCAGAATGGCCACTGGGATGATCATGGGCTAAGCTCAAGAGCTTTACCCGATACTTAGTGGGAACTACCAACTGTCTTTGAGGATGCCAGTCTTCCTGGTGTCCACCAGAAAGAGTCTCCTTGTATAAAAGTCCTTTTTCTACAACAAATCGGGATCGGTTAGAAGAGCTGAGAGGCGGTGGGGTGCTCCGCGCCGCCGCCCAAGCTTTCTGAAGGCTGTCATCTGCTTCCTGCTCGGCCTGGAACTGTTCCCTTGATGCTGGAGACATCAGTTCCTCCTTGGACTGTGGACTGTGGCTTGGTCCCTCTGGAAGCGATGCAGGTGCTGGGGCTGTTTCCATTGACTGTGAACCGCTGTCCGCTGGTGCACTATGTGGTATCTCAGGCTCTGGCTGAGCCTCTTGGGTAGGGTTATCTGCTGCTTCCGCCAGTTCAGGCTCGCTGGTGCCCTCTGGCATTGGAGTTGTAGACGGGTTTGCAAGCGCTGGACTCCGTGCCGGCAATGGTTCTGGTGCTGGTTGCGTTGCCAGTTCCGGTTCTGGGACTGGCTTTGGCTGGGTCTCTGGGATTGGATCCACTACGGCTGTTGCAGTCGTGGGCAGGGGATCCGGTTCCACCACCTGTGTTTGGGTCTCCGGTAACACCGACGGGGCTCTGGTGGACGGCTCAGGAACAGGGATGGGGGTGAAAGCTTGCTTAGCCTGGCTGCGGGTGACTATTCCCACCCTCTTGGCTAGCTTCACATGGTTGGCCAAGTCTTCCCCCAACAGCATGGGGATGGGATAATTGTCATAGACTGCAAAAGTCCACATTCCTGCCCAGCCCTTGTACTGGACATGCAACTGGGCTGTAGGCAAGGTTACAGACTGTGACACGAAGGGTTGAATTGTCACTGTAGCCTCCGGGTTGATGAGTTTGGGGTCCACTAGGGATTGGTGGATGGTTGACACTTGTGCCCCAGTGTCCCTCCAAGCGATAACCTTCTTTCCGCCCACTCTCAAGGTTTCCCTTCGCTCCGAGGATATGAGAGAGGCATCTGGGTCTGGGGATCTTTGGTGTGATTGGGGTGTAATGAACTGTAATCGGTTTGGGTTCTTGGGGCAGTGAGCCTTTATATGCCCCAGTTCATTACATTTAAAACATCGCCTTGCTAAGGTATCACCGGGGCGATGTTGGTTGGTGGAGACTGGTGGGGTGGGGTGAGAAGGCGTCTGGGGTTTCCCTTGGGATGTGGGTGGGGCCTTGGGTTGTCCCCGGTGGTAAGGTTTTGTTTCGGCTTGCCCCTTCTGATATTCGCTCCAACTGCTACTAGCTTTTTTCTTTTCTGTCACCTCCACCCATTTGGCTCCAATCTCCCCCGCCTCGGTTACAGTTTTGGGCTTCCCATCTAGGATGTACCTTTCTATTTCCTCAGGAACACCCTCTAAAAACTGCTCCATTTGCAATAGGAAGGGCAACTCTTCCGTAGATTTAACATTTGCCCCTGATATCCAGGCATCCCAATTTTTCCCAATGTGGTAGGCATGTCGGGTAAATGACACATCGGGTTTCCACCTTAGGGCTCTGAACCACCGACGGGCATGCTCAGGTGTTAGCCCCATTCTGATTCTGGCCTTGTTTTTAAAAAGTTCATAACTGTTCATGTGTTCCTTAGGCATTTCAGCCGCCACCTCTGCTAAGGGTCCACTGAGCTGCGGCCTCAGCTCTACCATGTACTGGATTGGAGGGATGTTGTATCCAAGGTAGGCCCTTTCAAAATTTTCTAAGAAGGCCTCAGTATCATCGCCTGCCTTGTAGGTAGGGAATTTCCTGGGATGGGAAGTGGTACCTGGAGAGGAGTTGTTAGGATGGTCTGATGCACCCTGCCTAGTCCTTGCTGCTTCCAGTTCCATCTCTTTTTCTTTCAGCTCCATCTCTCTTTTATGGGCCTCCTGTTTGGCTTTCTCTTCTCTGTCTCTCAGCTCCATCTCTCTCTTGTGGGCCCCCTCTTTGGCTCTCTCTTCTCTGTCTCTCAGCTCTATCTCTTTTTCTTTCAGCTCCATAGCTCTCTTGTGGGCCTCCTCTTTAGCTTTTTCTTCTTTGGTAGTCATTTTCCTGGTTTTCTTGTGCTGGGTCACACCCCTCTGCAGTTGACTGAAACTGGGATGTACTTAGCTCTGGCTGCTGCTGAGTTAACAGAGACTTTCTAACAAGCTACTCCCGAGGATGTAAAAAGAAAAAAAACAATTCAACTTGTAAATTATCTTTACCAGTCAGTCAAAGTTTGCTCCCTTTGAACCCTTCTCTTAACAAAGGACCTCGTTAAAAAAAACTTAACACCTCTGCCTTCAGGCAAGGAGAGATAAGATATGCATCTACCTTCAGCTCTGCTCTCCAAGCAGCTAGAAGGAAAAAAAAATCTCTTACTGGCTTTTGGGTCTAAAACGATCTCCACCGCTGCGCCACCATGTCAAGGCTGTATCCCCACTTTGAACTTTAGGGTTCAAATGTAAGGGCCTGCATGAAAACTTCTAAGCTTATCTACCAGCTTAGCTTTGGTCCGCTGCCACCATCACAAGAATTCCCTCCCTGGGAAGCCTTGAGAAACCTTTCACCAATTCCCTGGTGAACACAGATCCAAACCCCCTTGGATCTTAAAACAAGGAGAAATTAACCATTCCCCCTCCTTCCTCCCACCCTCCTTTCACCAACTCCTGGTGAATACA
>NW_020707099.1:0-1275 GCF_002925995.2 Terrapene triunguis
TTTTAGCCATTGTTGCATCTCTCTCTGATCTCCACTATGTTCTCTTTTTTTTATTAAAGAACACACATTTTCATTTCAAACTACTTTTTCTTATCTTGATGATTATTTTTATAAAGGTTAAAAGTCATTTAACCATTTTTCCTGGGAATTTGCTTTGTTTAAAAGTTGTTAAAGAATTCGTGATAATCCCTCAGCACACCACACCTGAAACAGCTGTGCGGGAAATTGATGAGCTCTATGACGTGTATTTAGATGTCAAACAGCGCTGGAAATCTAAGGTGAGTCATCATTAAGCTCACATATTTATACTGCTAAACATAGATTTGAGACAGAAAGGATTTAGTGACATTGAATCATTCTGGTGCCAACATTATGAGGCTCGCGATTTCAAAACTGTTGATGCAGTTGTTAAGAAACTCTGACACAGTTTTCATGTAGTTCTATAAGTTCTGATCAGTAAACTGGATGTCTCTGTAGAAAGCATGCTTCTTAAAAGTGTCTTCTTCCTCACCCTTGTGTTTTGCTCCTGAGAATGCACAACTGCAATCTGGTTCAAAGTCAGTCTAACCAGGCCAGCCTTACCACAGGTATGTAAATAGATGGAGTTTCAAAAGTGACAATTACCTGAAAATGGTGTTGCCATACCAGGAGTTTATTGACCAACATCTTACTTCGGAGACACAGAATATCCTCCAGGAAAAGCAAACATATCAATCTCTGCTCTATGTCTGTTCTTCTATCTCATCCACCACTCTGGTACTGACATAGCAGAGAGTGATTTCCTGGCATAGCTAGAGATCCTGATTCAGATCTCTTTTTAAACTGGTGTAAATCAGGAATTACTTCATTGAAGTCCATAGATCTATACACCATTGTAAAACCAAAGAATATGAGATCAGAATCAGGTTCACTATACTTGACACAGAAGTTTAGCTCATTGCCCAATCTACTGTAGTATTCTATCCCCAACAATGAGCAATATATGACGTTTCAGAGAAAGAAACAAATGCATAATGTACCTAAACCAATAGTCCAATGCTATACACTGGGGTGGAAAATTCCTCCCTGATCCCTGGAGACAATGGATTGGAGTCCTCATTAGTCCTTATATAGCCACAAATGTTATTAATGGGCATTAAAAAAAATCGGATCCTATTTTTAATATTTATCCTCATTACCTGATTATCCCCTGTGGCAGTGAATACTACAGCATGAATAAAGTATGCTGTGGGATGGTGGCATTTGCTCTAAATTCACTGCCCTTTCATTGATGGC